>NC_091142.1:38178062-38490236 GCF_041381155.1 Argopecten irradians | reverse complement strand
ACTTCTGTACTTTCTGAGAAATAGCGGGTAACAAACTTTAACTATCAAAATCCAAGATGGCCGCCAGTCGGCCATCTTGTTGACCGATTGGTCCCACAAATGCAACATGCACAACTAGGGCCCTAGGGAACCTACATGTGAAATTTGAGAAAGATCCCTTCACAACTTTCTGAAAAATAGCGGTAACAAACTTTAACTATCAAAATCCAAGATGGCCGCCAGTCGGCCATCTTGTTGACCGATTGGTCCCAAAATGCAATATGCACAACTAGGGCCCTAGGGGAACCTACATGTGAAATTTGAGAAAGATCCCTTCACAACTTTCTGAGAAATAGCGGTAACAAACTTTAACTATCAAAATCCAAGATGGCCGCCAGTCGGCCATCTTGTTGACCGATTGGTCCCAAAATGCAATATGCACAACTAGGGCCCTAGGGGAACCTACATGTGAAATTTGAGAAAGATTCCTTCAGTACTTTCTGAGAAATAGCGGTAACAAACTTTAACTATCAAAATCCAAGATGGCCGCCAGTCGGCCATCTTGTTGACCGATTGGTCCCAAAATGCAATATGCACAACTAGGGCCCTAGGGGAACCTATATGTGAAATTTGAGAAAGATTCCTTCAGTACTTTCTGAGAAATAGCGGTAACAAGAATTGTTAACGGAGCGATTTGACCCCCCCCCCTACGGACGGACTGTACGAGTCTAAGGACGGACGGACTAAACGACGGACATATGACGGAAAGATTTGAATAGCCCACCATTCAGATGATGGTGGGCTAATAAAATGAAGACAATCACAGAAATAAAAGAGACCAATCACAGCCTGCAGAAACTTCTATTGAAGATTACAGAGATTGACTCAAAAGCATCACAGTCAACCCAGGGTTCAAACCAAAAAATATATTTCATTGGCGATAAAATTGTGACTTTGTCAATTCAACCACAGTGTACTGTTATTCAATTATTTTGATATTCATCAAAGGACTTAACTCATTTGTAGTTGCACAGAGAGCCTTTAGGTTTGCTATAACATAGTCCAAGAGTGGATATTTGCAAGTGATAGTAACCTCTTGAATATCAAGGATGATCTCCAAACAGAAATGCATAACTGTTTATGGAAGATTCATTCAGTACTTTTAGAGAATACATAGCTGGTGATAAGTTTCAGAATCTGAGACGTAACTTGTCGGCCATGTTTTTATAACGATCACAAGGACCAAGTGAGCTAATAACATAACACATCTAATAACGTAACACATTTGAAATCTTGGTAACAATTTAATTTATTATAAAATATGTTCAATCACTCAACAAAAAATGTTGAATTTTAATTTAAAGAATATACCTGTTATAAAGGACACCTGTCTATAAAGGACAGATTCATCAACCTAAGTTGATGTAATTTTCTAGATAGTTGACCTCTGTATAAAGGGCACCTGCCTTTAAAAGTCACTTTTGCTATGTCCATTTGCTGTTCTTTATGGACAGGTTTGACTGTAATATGATGCGACAATGATATTTCATGGTAGATCAATACCACGTCGCAGAGAGACTGTCCTTGATGTCATGTTTTGTGTTACGTTTTGACTGTGTGACAATCGATGCCTCTCCTTTCTTTCTGATACGCCTGGCGTTCGTAGCTTCTCATGCTTCTGTTTGAGCTGTCCATCTTCATTTTCTCCTTGACGATTTCGGGGGGGTCCATAGACGAGGCGTTGCTGGACATACTGAGGGAGCTACGCTGCCTTGTGGTGGTGAGATGAGAGTTTGTATGCTCCATACTCTCCTCATTTCTAAAAGGTTTGTAAGCTCTGTTGGTATCACTTAAATCCTCCAACTGCTCCTCCTCATCATCGTCAGATAGTCTGTCCTTTACATCGTCCTTGTCTTTTGTATCCACCACATTATCTGTTAAACGTTCCTCCACACAACTCGCACATGCCTCAGACGCCTCATCTGTAACATTGTCATTAGATGTTGGTTTAGCTTCTAAAGGTTCAGATTCCAGCTCATTATCACTTTCCTCTTCAATTTGGTCTTCATCTTCATCAATGACTTCATCTTCATCACCAGAAATATCTTCATCTTCCGCATCTTTCTCTGATGACTCTGGTCCTTGAAGTATGTTTAGTTCCTCAGCAGCCTAAATAAATCAAGTCAGAATCCATTTATTACATATGGCAAAATAAATCCATTATATTTAATAAACAATTTAATAGTAACAAAATCATTGTCTAAGGCGTTTAACACAGTTTTACAAATCCAGGGATTGATGCTAGCGGTGGTCCTGTGGCCTCGTCCTGTGGCCCGAGGCCACAAGAAAAATGGAAGGACCACTAAGTCATTCTTGATTGGTGGTCCGTTGGACCACCTAAAATATTCATGATATTATTACCTCTTTCAATTGTTTTTCTAATTCACCATTCCAAGTTGATAGTCTTTTTGTTTTTTTTTTCTTTTTTTTTTCTCTCTCTCATAATTTGTAATATTGACCGATGCCGTAAATCGTGGTACCGGAACTCTCTAACGGATGGAGAGTAAAAATATGTCCTTTATGCCAATAAACGGCCATGAAGACAATGATGTTATGTATTTGTGCTTTTTTTTATTACATGTTGGAAGGACCACCTGAAATTCAGAAGGACCACTAGAAAAAAATATTTGGTGGTCCTGCTGACCACCTCCTAAAATAAGTTGCTATTTAACCCTGAAATCCTGCTTTCCTCAATTTTTCAAGGGTTACTTCCTTGTAATACTGTGGTAATATCTTCCCCCGGATTATGTCAAAGCAAAATTTAAGGTATTTCAGGGGAAGAAAAAAATCCAATCAGATCTATAGAGCCTTTCTTTGAAGATTATGCAGAGTGACACATACCTTCAAAGCAATACAGTCAACCACAGTGTTTTCAGTTATTCGATTATTTTGATGTAGATCGAAGGACCGAATTACCTGTATCATCTGCTGTCGCACACAGAACCTTCAATTTTTCTATGATATGTTATAGGGGTGGATATAACGACAGTAACAGTAACCCCTAGAATATCGAGGATGGTAAAGTTACAGAATTTGTAAAACTAATTGTGGAATATTTATAGGATGTAACTTCACAGGATTGATGATTAATGAGGACTTCATAATTAGTATAGTTACCTCGTCAAATGTGCTGGCCATTTCCTTTGTAAATCCACTGGCTGATACTTCTACATCCAGGTTATCATCTCGTCTGTAACATAAAATCACACAGCCATAATTATTCCGCTTTACACATTTGATCTGGTTAATATTCTGATATAAATGTGATACTGTATAACATGAAATGTTGTTGTGAAGTTGCATTCTCTGTTTTTGGGGTTAATGTTGAATCGTGAATAAAAAACAAAGAACTTGGTTTTATACATTATTGTCACCAAACATGAATATTTCAACCCATGAAATATTTTTAAATCTTTAAACGGAAAAGAAAGTGTTAATGAACATTTCATGTTATACAGTACAACGAAAATACTTCATGCAGCAAAAAGAATTGAAGAGCCCAAAATGGATAGGTGTACTCTTAATAAATTGAGAATGAATTCAATTAAATTCAACAACAGATATAACCAAGGTACCAGGATTTGAACATTGGACATTTCTTACATACCTTATATCTGAAAACGTTGGGTAAAGCTCACTTTCATAATGAAATCGTCTGGCAAAGAATTCACGAATGCATCGGACATCTCTGTTGAAATACCTAGGAAGAAAGATGATACTTGTATATAAATATTATATATATCTGCTTAATCTCTTTCTTTACAAGTTTTCTTGGAATCCAATCATTGAATTGATGGTTCAATACTAAGTCTCTATAACGGTAGCAGGATAAGACTTTGTCGACCATCAGCGACCAAGTAGTTCAATCAACATAGCATCTGGCTAGTGTTCAGAGGTCTCAGGTTCGAATACTGGTCTGTCTGCTACATTGTCTCCTCTCCTGTTACGTCTCCTCTCCTGTTATTTGACATTGACATACCGATCAATAAATCACAGTACTATGACATGTCGATCATCAGCAACCATGTAGCTCAATCTGTAGAGTATCCGGCTAGTGTTCAGAGATCCTGGGTTCGAATATCAGTCTGGCTGCTTAATTAATTTTCTCCTCTCCTGTTAAATACTAAAGAGTAACTTCCCTTGTTAGCTGCTGATGTATCTTACACATGGAAAGGTGAGTTTGCCAATCCCTGATAGTATAAAAGTTACTTCATGAACAAAAAAGCACTTACCATTCTGCATTGAAGTGGGATGTGGAGATCATCTGTGGAAAATCGTACATAGTCACTGTTCCATCATCATCAACCATCAGATTAAACTCGTTGAAGTCTCCGTGGATAACTCCACAGTTTCCCAGACGGACTATCAATTCCATACAGTCATTGTATACCTGAGCTGGGTCCGATAACTCACGTACCTGGCATCTATAGGGTGAAACATATCAATCACTATTTTAATATTTTTTAGTAACAACTTTCTGTTGTGGCTACTAATTGTCTGAAAATCCCTAATGATATAAGTGATGTATATATTAATTTACGTAAATAAACAGTTCTCGGATTTACTTGGATCTCGAAATACTCTAAAATATATAGCACACGAAAGAAAGTTGGTTTACAGTAATGAAGGGGCCATCTATTAATAGGACTAGTCCAGACAGTACTGACTAATTTGGAACTTGTCATTTTGTAGTAACTGGTGGTTACCTAAGATAACGATACGGCAGATTTAGATGAAATGGAAAGAGGGTGGCAAGCAAAAATTATTTTCATACTGTTACAATTTTGTTTGTCATTTTCACGTCAGTAAAAGTTAAATGCATAAAGAGGGTGGTGCCAGTTGCAATTGTCTAATTTACGAAAGGGTAAAGTGTCTCGCCCAAGAACATTTCCACAGCACCACAGACCAGTCGATTTCTCACCTACCAACAACTTCAATGTTTAGATACAATCATAATAGGACTACAGTTTAGGAGTTGATGAGACTTACAGAGGATGTCCACTCAGCAGTTCCATGATGACTGTGTGTCTGTTGAAGTCCTGTGGCTTTGGTACAGGGAACTTTCTATCATATAAAGCCTAAAGAAGGTAATGGTGAATTGGGTGGTTAACATTGATAGAGAATGATTTACTTGAGAACTCTCTAGTATGATTTACTTTAGAACTCTCTAGTATGATTTACTTTAGAAACTCTCTAGTATGATTTACTTTAGAACTATCTTTCTCAGTATGATTTACTTTAGAACTCTCTAAGTATGATTTTACCTTTAGAACTCTCTAGTGATTTACTCTCTTAGTATGATTTTAACTTTAGATCTCTCTAGTATCTGATTTACTTTTAGAACTCTCTATATGATTTGCTATTTAGAACTCTAGAATGATTTACTTTCTCGAACCTCTCTAGTATGATTTAACATTTAGAACTATCTAGTATGATTTACTTTAGAACTCTCTAGTATGATTTACTTTAGAACTCTCTAGTATGATTTACTTCTATGAATTTAGAACTCTAGTATGATTTACTTTTCGAACTCTCTAGTATGATTTACTTTAGAACTCTCTAGTATGATTTAACTCTCTAGTGATTTACTTTAGAACTCTCTAGTATGATTTACTTTAGAACTCACTCTCTAGTATGATATTTAAGATTTACTTTAGAACTCTCTAGTATGGATTTACTTTAGAACTCTCTAGTATGAATTTACTTTAGAACTCTCTAGTATGATTTAAACTTTAGAACTCTCTAGTATGATTTAACTTTAGAACTCTCCTAGTATGATTAACTCATATGATTTACTTTAGTAAACTCTCTAGTATGATTTACTTTAGAACTTCTCTAGTATGATTTACTCTATGATTTACTTTAGAACTCTATAGTATGATTTACTTTAGAACTCTCTAGTATGATTTACTTTCAGAACTCTCTAGTATGATTTACTTTAGAACTCTCTAGTATATGTTTTAACTCTTCAGAACTTTAGAACTCTCTAGTATGATTTACTTTAGAACTCTCTAGTATGATTTACTCTATGATTTACTTTAGAACTCTCTAGTATGATTTACTTTAGAACTCTCTAGTATGATTTACTTTAGAACTCTCTAGTATGATTTACTTTAGAACTCTCTAGTATGATTTACTACTCATGATTTACTTTAGAACTATCTAGTATGATATATTACTTAGAACTCTCTAGTATTAGATTTACTCTATGATTTACTTTAGAACTCTCCTAGTATGATTTACTCTATGATTTACTTTAGAACTCTCTAGTATGATTTACATTTGGAACTCTCTATTATGAACTTACTCTATGATTACTTAGAACTCTCTAGTATGATTTACTTTAGAACTCTCTAGTATGATTTACTCTAGAAACTCTCTATTATGATTTACTTTATGAACTCTCTAGTATGATTTACTTTAGAACATCTCTAGTATGATTTACTCTATGATTTACTTTAGAACTATCTAGTATTACTCTATGATTTACTTTAGAACTATCTAGTTATGATTTACTTTAAGAACTCTCTTGTATGATTTACTCTATGATTTACTTTAGAACTCTCTAGTATTGATTTACTCTATGATTTACTTTAGAACTCTCTAGTATGATTTACTTTAGAACTCTCTAGTATGATTTACTTTAGAACTCTCTAGTATGATTTACTTTAGAACTCTCTAGTATGATTTACTTTAGAACTCTCTAGTATGATTTACTTTAGAACTCTCTAGTATGATTTACTTTAGAACCTCTCTAGTATGATTTTACTTTATGATTCTACTTTAGTTATGATTTACTAGTATGATTTACTTTAGAACTCTCTAGTATGATTTACACTCTATATGATTTACTATAGAACTCTCTAGATTCACTGATTTACTTTAGAACTCTCTAGTATGATTTACTTTAGAACTCTTACTATGATTTAGTAACTTTACTAGTATGATTTCTCTCTATGATTTACTTTAGAACTCTCTAGTATGATTTACTTTAGAACTCTCTAGTATGATTTACTCTATGATTTACTTTAGAACTCTCTAGTATGATTTACTTTAGAACTCTCTAGTATGATTTACTTTAGAACTCTCTAGTATGATTTACTTTAGAACTCTCTAGTATGATTTACTCTATGATTTACTTTAGAACTCTCTAGTATGATTTACTTTAGAACTCTCTAGTATGATTTACTTTAGAACTCTCTAGTATGGAACTCTCTAGTATGATTTACTTTAGAACTCTCTAGTATGATTTACTTTAGAACTCTCTAGTATGATTTACTTTAGAACTCTCTAGTATGATTTACTCTATGATTTACTTTAGAACTCTCTAGTATGATTTACTTTAGAACTCTCTAGTATGATTTACTTTAGAACTCTCTAGTATGATTTACTCTATGATTTACTTTAGAACTCTCTAGTATGATTTACTTTAGAACTCTCTAGTATGATTTACTTTAGAACTCTCTAGTATGATTTACTTTAGAACTCTCTAGTATGATTTACTCTATGATTTACTTTAGAACTCTCTAGTATGATTTACTTTAGAACTCTCTAGTATGATTTACTCTATGATTTACTTTAGAACTCTCTAGTATGATTTACTTTAGAACTCTCTAGTATGATTTACTTTAGAACTCTCTAGTATGATTTACTTAGAACTCTCTAGTATGATTTACTTTAGAAACTCTCTAGTATGATTTTACTCTATAGATTTACTTTAGAACTCTCTAGTATGATTTACTTTAGAACTCTCTAGTATGATTTACTTTAGAACTCTCTAGTATGATTTACTTTACTCTAGAGATTTATGTAACTTTTAGAACTCTCTAGTATGATTTTACTTTAGAAGCTCTCTAGTATGTAATTTACTTTAGAACTCTCTACTATGATTTACTCTATGATTTACTTTAGAACTCTCTAGTATGATTTACTTTAGAACTCTCTAGTATGATTTACTTTAGAACTCTCTAGTATGATTTACTTTAGAACTCTCTAGTATGATTTACTTTAGAACTCTCTAGTATGATTTACTTTAGAACTCTCTAGTATGATTTACTCTATGATTTACTTTAGAACTCTCTAGTATGATTTACTTTAGAACTCTCTAGTATGATTTACTCTATGATTTACTTTAGAACTCTCTAGTATGATTTACTTTAGAACTCTCTAGTATGATTTACTTTAGAACTCTCTAGTATGATTTACTTTAGAACTCTCTAGTATGATTTACTTTATGATTTCTCTCTCTAGTATGATTTACTTTAGAACTCTCTAGTATGATTTACTTTAGAACTCTCTAGTATGATTTACTCTATGATTTACTTTAGAACTCTCTAGTATGATTTACTTTAGAACTCTCTAGTATGATTTACTCTATGATTTACTTTAGAACTCTCTAGTATGATTTACTTTAGAACTCTCTAGTATGATTTACTTTAGAACTCTCTAGTATGATTTACTTTAGAACTCTCTAGTATGATTTACTTTAGAACTCTCTAGTATGATTTACTCTATGATTTACTTTAGAACTCTCTAGTATGATTTACTTTAGAACTCTCTAGTATGATTTACTCTATGATTTACTTTAGAACTCTCTAGTATGATTTACTTTAGAACTCTCTAGTATGATTTACTCTATGATTTACTTTAGAACTCTCTAGTATGATTTACTCTATGATTTACTTTAGAACTCTCTAGTATGATTTACTTTAGAACTCTCTAGTATGATTTAACTTTGACTTAGAACATCTCTAGTATGATTTTAACTAGAACCCTCTATTAAGATTTACTTTAGAACTCTCTAGTATGATTTACTCTATGATTTACTTTAGAACTCTCTAGAATATGATTTTACTTTAGAACTCTCTAGTATGATTTACTTTTGAACTCTCTAGTATGATATACTACTCTCTAGATGATTTACTTTAGAACTCTCTAGTATGATTTACTCTATGATTTACTTTAGAACTCTCTCTATGTATGATTTACTTTATGAACTCTCTAGTATTGATTTACTTTAGAACACTCTAGTATGATTTACTCTATGATTTACTTTAGAACTCTCTAGTATGATTTACTTTAGAACTCTCTAGTATGATTTACTCTATGATTTACTTTAGAACTCTCTAGTATGATTTACTTTAGAACTCTCTAGTATGATTTACTTTAGAACTCTCTAGTATGATTTACTCTATGATTTACTTTAGAACTCTCTAGTATGATTTACTTTAGAACTCTCTAGTATGATTTACTTTAGAACTCTCTAGTATGATTTACTTTAGAACTCTCTAGTATGATTTACTTTAGAACTCTCTAGTATGATTTACTCTATGATTTACTTTAGAACTCTCTAGTATGATTTACTCTATGATTTACTTTAGAACTCTCTAGTATGATTTACTTTAGAACTCTCTAGTATGATTCTACTTTAGAACTCTCTAGTATGATTTACTCTATGATTTACTTAGAACTCTCTAGTAATGATTTACTTTAGAACTCTCTAGTATGATTTACTCTAATGATTTTACTTTAGAACTCTCTAGTATGATTTACTTTAGAACTCTCTAGTATGATTTACTCTATGATTTACTTTAGAACTCCAGTCTATATGATATACTTTAGAACTCTCTAGTATGATTTACTTAGAAACTCTCAGTGATTTACTTTAGAACTCTCTAGTATGATTTTACTTTGGAGAACTCTCTAGTATGATTTACTCTATGATTTACTTTAGAACTCTCTAGTATGATTTACTTTATGAACTTGCTAGTATGATTTACTTTGAACTCGTAGATTTACTTACTTAGTAACTTACTCTATTATGATTTACTTTAGAACTCTCTAGTATGATTTATTACTTTAGAAACTCTCTAGTATGATTTACTTTTGAACACTCTAGTATGATTTACTTTAGAACTCTCTAGTATGTGATTTACTCTATGATTTACTTTAGAACTCTCTAGTATGATTTACTTTAGAACTCTCTCTAGTATGATTTACTTTAGAACTCCTCTAGTATGATTTGACTCTATGATTTACTTTAGAAACTCTCTAGTATGAGTTATTTAGAAAATCTCTAGTATGATTTACTATTTTAGAACTCTCTAGTATGATTTACTTTAGAACTAATCTAGTATGATTTACTTTAGAACTCTCTAGTATGATTTACTCTATGATTTACTCTATAGAACTCTCTAGTATGATTTACTTTAGAACTCTCTAGTATGATTTACTCTAGATTTACTATTAATGATACTCACTCTATATGATTTACTTTAGAACTCTCTAGTATGATTTACTTATATTTACTTTAACTCTTCTAGTATGATTTACTCTATGACTTTACTTTAGAACTCTTCTAGTATGAGTATCTATGATTACATTAGAACTCTCTAGTATGATTTTACTTTAGAACTCTCTAGTATGATTTACTCTATGATTTACTTAAGAACTCTCTAGTATGATTTACTTTAAAACTCTCTAGTATGATTTACTTTAGAACTCTCTAGTATGATTTACTTTAGAACTCTCTAGTATGATTTTAGCTTAAGAACTCTCTAGTAACTCTTAGTATGATTTACTTAGAACTCTCTAGTATGATTTACTTTAGAACTCTAGAACTAGTATGATTTACTTTAGAACTCTCTAGTATGATTTACTTTAGAACTCTCTAGTATTATTTACTTTAGAACTCTCTAGTATGATTTACTTTAGAACTCTCTAGTATGATTTACTCTATGTTTTCCATTAGAACTCTCTAGTTATGATTTACATATAGAACTCTCTAGTATGATTTACTCTATGATTTACTTTAGAACTCTCTAGTATGATTTACTTTAGAACTCTCTAGTATGATTTACTTTAGAACTCTCTAGTATTCCACTCTATGATTTACTATAGAAACTCTCTAGTATGATTCACTCCATATGATTTACTTTAGAACTCTCTATTATGATTTACTTTAGAACTCTCTAGTATGATTTACTCTATGATTTACTTTAGAACTCTCTAGTATGATTTACTTTAGAACTCTCTAGTATGATTTACTTTAGAACTCTCTAGTATGATTTACTCTATGATTTACTTTAGAACTCTCTAGTATGATTTACTTTAGAACTCTCTAGTATGATTTACTCTATGATTTACTTTAGAACTCTCTAGTATGATTTACTTTAGAACTCTCTAGTATGATTTACTCTATGATTTACTTTAGAACTCTCTAGTATGATTTACTTTAGAACTCTCTAGTATGATTTACTTTAGAACTCTCTAGTATGATTTACTTTAAAACTCTCTAGTAAGATTTACTCTATGATTTACTTATAGACACTCCAGTATGATTTACTTTGATCTCTAGTATGATTTAGAACTCTCTAGTATGATTTACTCTATGATTTACTTTAGAACTCTCTAGTATGATTTACTTTAGAACTCTCTAGTATGATTTACTTTAGAACTCTCTAGTATGATTTACTTTAGAACTCTCTAGTATGATTTACTTTAGAACTCTCTAGTATGATTTACTCTAGAACTACTCTAGTGTATGATTTACTTTAGAACTCTCTAGTATGATTTACTTTAGAACTCTCTAGTAGTATGATTTACTTTAGAACTCTCTAGTATGATTTACTTTAGAACTCTCTAGTATGATTTACTTTAGAACTCTCTAGTATGATTTACTTTAGAACTCTCTAGTATGATTTACTTTAGAACTCTCTAGTATGATTTACTTTAGAACTCTCTAGTATGATTTACTTTAGAACTCTCTAGTATGATTTACTCTATGATTTACTTTAGAACTCTCTAGTATGATTTACTTTAGAACTCTCTAGTATGATTTACTCTATGATTTACTTTAGAACTCTCTAGTATGATTTACTCGAATGATTTTACTTATAGAACTCTCTAGTATGATTTACTTATAGAACTCTCTAGTAAGATTTTACTTTAGAACTCTCTAGTATGATTCTACTCTATGATTTACTTTAGAACTCTCTAGTATGATTTACTTCCTCTAGTATCTCTATATGATTTACTTTAGAACTCTCTAGTATGATTTACTTTAGAACTCTCTAGTATGATTTACTCTATGATTTACTTTAGAACTCTCTAGTATGATTTACTTTAGAACTCTCTAGTATGATTTACTTTAGAACTCTCTAGTATGATTTACTTTAGAACTCTCTAGTATGATTTACTTTAGAACTCTCTAGTATGATTTACTTTAGAACTCTCTAGTATGATTTACTTTAGAACTCTCTAGTATGATTTACTTTAGAACTCTCTAGTATGATTTACTCTCTCTAGTATGATTTACTTTAGAACTCTCTAGTATGATTTACTTTAGAACTCTCTAGTATGATTTACTTTAGAACTCTCTAGTATGATTTACTCTATGATTTACTTTAGAACTCTCTAGTATGATTTACTTTAGAACTCTCTAGTATGATTTACTTTAGAACTCTCTAGTATGATTTACTTTAGAACTCTCTAGTATGATTTACTTTAGAACTCTCTAGTATGATTTACTCTATGATTTACTTTAGAACTCTCTAGTATGATTTACTTTAGAACTCTCTAGTATGATTTACTTTAGAACTCTCTAGTATGATTTACTTTAGAACTCTCTAGTATGATTTACTTTAGAACTCTCTAGTATGATTTACTCTATGATTTACTTTAGAACTCTCTAGTATGATTTACTTTAGAACTCTCTAGTATGATTTACTCTATGATTTACTTTAGAACTCTCTAGTATGATTTACTTTAGAACTCTCTAGTATGATTTACTTTAGAACTCTCTAGTATGATTTACTCTATGATTTACTTTAGAACTCTCTAAAATGTATGATTTACTCTAGTATATTTACTTTAGAATGACTCTCTAGTATGATTTACTCTAGTATGATTTACTTTAGAACTCTCTAGTATGATTTACTTTAGAACTCTCTAGTATGATTTACTCTATGATTTACTTTAGAACTCTCTAGTATGATTTACTTTAGAACTCTCTAGTATGATTTACTTTAGATTTACTCTCTAGTATGATTACTCTATGATTTACTTTAGAACTCTCTAGTATGATTTACTTTAGAACTCTCTAGTAAGATTTTAGAACTCTCTATATGATTTACTTTAGAACTCTCTAGTATGATTTACTTTATTTATTTAGAACTCTCTAGTATGATTTACTTTAGAACTCTCTAGTATGATTTACTTTAGAACTCTCTAGATATGATTTACTTTAGAACTCTCTAGTAATGATTTACTCAATGATATTACTCTCTAGTATGATTTACTCTAAGTAATGATTTACTTTAGAACTCTCTAGTATGATATGAATTACTTTAGAACTCTCTAGTATGATTTTACTTTAGAACTCTCTAGTATGATTTACTTTAGAACTCTCTAGTATGATTTACTTTAGAAACTCTCTAGTATGATTTACTCTATATTATTTACTTTAGAACTCTCTAGTATGATTTACTTTAGAACTCTCTAGTATGATTTACTCTTATGATTTACTTTAGAACTCTCTAGTATGATTTACTTTAGAACTCTCTAGTATGATTTACTCTATGATTTACTTTAGAACTCTCTAGTATGATTTATTTTACTCTCTAGTATGATTTACTTTAGAACTCTCTAGTATGATTTACTCTATGATTTACTTTAGAAACCTAGTATGATATTACTTTAGAACTCTCTAGTATGATTTACTTAGAACTATGATTTACTTTAGAACTCTCTAGTATGATTTACTTTAGAACTCTCTATGATATTACTCTATTATTTACTTTAGAACTCTCTAGTATGATTTACTTTAGAACTCTCTAGTATGATTAACTCTATGATTTACTTTCTAGAACAAGTTATGATCTAGTATGATTTACTTTAGAACTCTCTAGTATGATTTACTTTAGAACTCTCTAGTATGATTTACTTCTCACTAGAACTGATGATTTACTTTAGAACTCTCTAGTATGATTTACTTTAGAACTCTCTAGTATGATTTACTCTATGATTTACTTTAGAACTCTCTAGTATGATTTACTTAAATTTACTTTTAGAACTCTCTAGTATGATTTACTTTAGAACTCTCTAGTATGATTTACTTTAGAACTCTCTAGTATTAGATTTACTCTCTAGTATCACTTACTCTAGATACTTTAGAACTCTCTAGTATGATTTACTTTAGAACTCTCTAGTATGATTTACTCTATGATTTACTCTCTAGTAACTTTATTTTAGGATTTACTAGTTATGATTTACTTTAGAACTCTCTAGTATGATTTACTTTAGAACTCTCTAGTATGATTTACTTTAGAACTCTCTAGTATGATTTACTCTATGATTTACTTTAGAACTCTCTAGTATGATTTACTTTAGAACTCTCTAGTATGATTTACTTTAGAACTCTCTAGTATGATTTACTTTAGAACTCTCTAGTATGATTTACTCTATGATTTACTTTAGAACTCTCTAGTATGATTTACTTTATGACTCTCTAGTAAGATTACTTTAGAACTCTCTAGTATGATTTACTCTATGATTTACTTTAGAACTCTCTAGTATGATGATACTCTAGTATGATTTACTTTAGAACTCTCTAGTATGATTTACTTTAGAACTCTCTAGTATGATTTACTTTAGAACTCTCTAGTATGATTTACTCTATGATTTACTTTAGAACTCTCTAGTATGATTTACTTTAGAACTCTCTAGTATGATTTACTTTAGAACTCTCTAGTATGATTTACTTTAGAACTCTCTAGTATGATTTACTTTAGAACTCTCTAGTATGATTTACTTTAGAACTCTCTAGTATGATTTACTTTAGAACTCTCTAGTATGATTTACTTTAGAACTCTCTAGTATGATTTACTTTAGAACTCTCTAGTATGATTTACTCTATGATTTACTTTAGAACTCTCTAGTATGATTTACTCTATGATTTACTTTAGAACTCTCTAGTATGATTTACTTTAGAACTCTCTGTATGTATGATTTACTTTAGAACTCTCTAGTATGATTTACTTTTAGAACTCTCTAGTATGATTTACTCTATGATTTACTTTAGAACTCTCTAGTATGATTTACTTTTAGAACTCTCTAGTATGATTTACTTTAGAACTCTCTAGTTTATGAACTCTACTTTAGATTTCTCTATAGGATTACTTTAGAACTCTCTAGTATGATTTACTTTAGAACTCTTAGTAATTTTACTCTAGTATGATTTACTTTAGAACTCTCTAGTATGATTTACTTTAGAACTCTCTAGTATGATTTACTTTAGAACTCTCTAGTATGATTTACTCTATGATTTACTTTAGAACTCTCTACTATGATTTACTTTAGAACTCTCTAGTATGATTTACTTTAGAACTCTCTAGTATGAACTTTAACTTTAGAACTCTCTAGTATGATTTACTTTAGAACTCTCTAGTATGATTTACTCTATGATTTACTTTAGAACTCTCTAGTATGATTTACTTTAGAACTCTCTAGTATGATTTACTTTAGAACTCTCTAGTATGATTTACTTTAGAACTCTCTAGTATGATTTACTCTATGATTTACTTTAGAACTCTCTAGATTTACTCTATGATTTACTTTAGAACTCTCTAGTATGATTTACTTTAGAACTCTCTAGTATGATTTACTTTAGAACTCTCTAGTATGATTTACTCTATGATTTACTTTAGAACTCTCTAGTATGATTTACTTTATGATTTACTTTAGAACTCTCTAGTATGATTTACTATATGATTTACTTTAGAACTCTCTAGTATGATTTACTTTAGAACTCTCTAGTATGATTTACTTTAGAACTCTCTAGTATGATTTACTTTAGAACTCTCTAGTATGATTTACTCTATGATTTACTTTAGAACTCTCTAGTATGATTTACTCTATGATTTACTTTAGAACTCTCTAGTATGATTTACTTTAGAACTCTCTAGTATGATTTTAGAACTTTAGAACTCTTAGAATTTACTCTATGATTTACTTTAGAACTCTCTAGTATGATTTACTTTAGAACTCTCTAGTATGATCTATATTTACTTTAGAACTCTCTAGTATGATTTACTCTATGATTTACTTTAGAACTCTCTAGTATGATTTACTTTAGAACTCTCTAGTATGATTTATGATTTACTTTAGAACTCTCTAGTATGATTTACTCTATGATTTACTTTAGAACTCTCTAGTATGATTTACTTTAGAACTCTCTAGTATGATTTACTTTAGAACTCTCTAGTATGATTTACTCTATGATTTACTTTAGAACTCTCTAGTATGATTTACTTTAGAACTCTCTAGTATGATTTACTTAGAATACTCTAGTATGATTTACTTTAGAACTCTCTAGTATGATTTACTCTATGATTTACTTTAGAACTCTCTAGTATGATTTACTTTAGAACTCTCTAGTATGATTTACTTTAGAACTCTCTAGTATGATTTACTCTTTAGAACTCTCTAGTATGATTTACTTTAGAACTCTCTAGTATGATTTACTTTAGAAGAACTCTCTAGTATGATTTCTCATATTTACTTTAGAACTCTCTAGTATGATTTACTTTAGAACTCTCTAGTATGATTTACTCTATGATTTACTTTAGAACTCTCTAGTATGATTTACTTTAGAACTCTCTAGTATGATTTGATTTACTTTAGAACTCTCTAGTATGATTTACTCTATGATTTACTTTAGAACTCTCTAGTATGATTTACTTTAGAACTCTCTAGTATGATTTACTTTATGAACTCTCTAGTATGATTTACTCTATGATTTACTTTAGAACTCTCTAGTATGATTTACTTTAGAACTCTCTAGTATGATTTACTTTAGAACTCTCTAGTATGATTTACTCTATGATTTACTTTAGAACTCTCTAGTATGATTTACTTTAGAACTCTCTAGTATATGATTTACTTTAGAACTCTCTAGTATGATTTACTTTTTTACTTAGAACTCTCTAGTATGATTTACTTTATGAAACTTTAGATGACTTCTCTATGATTTACTTTAGAACTCTCTAGTATGATTTACTTTAGAACTCTCTAGTATGATTTACTCTAGATTTACTCTCTAGATATACTTTAACTCTAGTATGATTTACTTTAGAACTCTCTAGTATGATTTACTTTAGAACTCTCTAGTATGACTCTCTAGTATGATTTACTTTAGAACTCTCTAGTATGATTTACTTTAGAAACTCTCTAGTATGATTTACTCTATGATTTACTTTAGAACTCTCTAGTATGATTTACTTTAGAACTCTCTAGTATGATTTACTTTAGAACTCTCTAGTATGATTTACTTTAGAACTCTCTAGTATGATTTACTTTAGAACTCTCTAGTATGATTTACTTTAGAACTCTCTAGTATGATTTACTTTAGAACTCTCTAGTATGATTTACTCTATGATTTACTTTAGAACTCTCTAGTATGATTTACTTTAGAACTCTCTAGTATGATTTACTCTATGATTTACTTTAGAACTCTCTAGTATGATTTACTTTAGAACTCTCTAGTATGATTCACTTTAGAACTCTCTAGTATGATTTACTTTAGAACTCTCTAGTATGATTTACTCTAGATTTACTCTCTAGTATGATTTACTTTAGAACTCTCTAGTATGATTTACTTTAGAACTCTCTAGTATGATTTACTCTATATGATTTACTTTAGAACTCTCTAGTATGATTTACTTTAGAACTCTCTAGTATGATTTACTCTATGATTTACTTTAGAACTCTCTAGTATGATTTACTTTAGAACTCTCTAGTATGATTTACTTTAGAACTCTCTAGTATGATTTACTCTATGAACTCTCTATAGAATTACTCTAGTATGATTTACTTTAGAACTCTCTAGTATGATTTACTTTAGAACTCTCTATGATTTACTCTATGATTTACTTTAGAACTCTCTAATATGATTTACTTTAGAACTCTCTAGTATGATTTACTTTAGAACTCTCTAGTATGATTTACTTTAGAACTCTCTAGTATGATTTTACTTTAGAACTCTCTAGTATGATTTACTTTAGAACTCTCTAGTATGATTTACTTTAGAACTCTCTAGTATGATTTACAGTATGATTTACTTTAAAACTCTCTAGTATGATTTACTTTAGAACTCTCTAGTATGATTTACTTTAGAACTCTCTAGTATGATTTACTCTATGATTTACTTTAGAACTCTCTAGTATGATTTACTTTAGAACTCTCTAGTATGATTTACTTTAGAACTTTAAACTCTCTAGTATGATTTACTTTAGAACTCTCTAGTATGATTTACTCTATGATTTACTTTAGAACTCTCTAGTATGATTTACTTTAGAACTCTCTAGTATGATTTACTCTATGATTTACTTTAGAACTCTCTAGTATGATTTACTTTAGAACTCTCTAGTATGATTTACTCTATGATTTACTTTAGAACTCTCTAGTATGATTTACTTTAGAACTCTCTAGTATGATTTACTCTATGATTTACTTTAGAACTCTCTAGTATGATTTACTTTATGATTTACTTTAAACTCTCTAGTATGATTTACTCTTATGATTTACTTTAGAACTCTCTAGTATGATTTACTTTAGAACTCTCTAGTATGATTTACTCTTATTTACTTTAGAACTCTCTAGTATGATTTACTTTAGAACTCTCTAGTATGATTTACTCTATGATTTACTTTAGAACTCTCTAGTATGATTTACTTTAGAACTCTCTAGTATGATTTACTCTATGATTTACTTTAGAACTCTCTAGTATGATTTACTTTAGAACTCTCTAGTATGATTCTATTTACTCTATGATTTACTTTAGAACTCTCTAGTATGATTTACTTTAGAACTCTCTAGTATGATTTACTCTATGATTTACTTTAGAACTCTCTAGTATGATTTACTTTAGAACTCTCTAGTATGATTTACTCTATGATTTACTTTAACTCTCTATATATGATTTACTTTAGAACTCTCTAGTATGATTTACTTTAGAACTCTCTAGTATGATTCACTTTAGAACTCTCTAGTATGATTTACTCTATGATTTACTTTAGAACTCTCTATTATGATTTACTTTAAAACTCTCTAGTATGATTTATTTAACTCTCTATGATTTACTTTAAAACTCTCTAGTATGATTTACTTTAGAACTCTCTAGTATGATTTACTTTATGATTTCAGTGATAAATCTACGTGCGCATCCCGAGTCCTTGACTCACAGAATTTTAAAAGGACCATGAAAATTCTGGGAATGGGTACCTATAACACTGTGGGACCCATTGTTTTCACAAAAACCATTGAAAAGGACCCACGAAAAATAATCGTAGATTGAACACTATGATTTACTTTAGAACTCTCTAGTATGATTTACTCTATCATCAAACTCTTTCATTGGTACAATTAATTGATGAGTATAACATCATATTTTACAAAGAAAGTTATGCAATTAAATTATTTTTGCTCACAAAGTAATGATGTCACAATCAATATCTACTTGCAAGGGAGATAATTCTACAATATTTCAGCTACAATGATATTCGTAACAAAACTACCTAGGCAAGCAATATTTTAAAATTAAAGATTATTTTAATAATAATACCTTCATATAAGCAAATTCCTTCATAGCGGCCAGTCTAGACAGATAAAGCCAGGAAGCATTCTTCCTGTGTTTGTGATAATCTCTCTTGTTCTTCAACTGTCGGAATGACGTACGACCCAATCTAACAACAAAAACATTAATACACACTGCATCAATATTATGTTATTTGATTTGATGGATACTTTATAACTTTAAATATGAATGATAGAACTTATTCTTTCTAAAGTATGTGATTTGGTCATGACGATTAACTACTATTAACAGACAGGGCCAGATTTAGAAGAACGAGGAAAGTCAAAGTACCACCAACTTACAGTAAAAGATGCTTCACCGCCGACAAATAGTATTTTTTCACTATCAAAAACAGGAGAAGACGATTTAGTATTTTTCTTCAGTTACAAAAATTACTTACTTTACACCATTACCACCATTGAAAAGTTTGAGCTTTTAATTCAACGTCAAGTTAGAAATATGAAAAATAATTAATTGCATCCCGAAAAATTCCGACGCACTATATCCTATATGGAATGAAGTACTGATTGCGCATGCACCAAAGGCAAAATGAAAATATATATATTATTTTTGTGTTAATTAGACATACATACACACGATTGAACACCAATTATTGTTCAAACTAGAACACTGACACGTCAGAAAGGGCCCCGCTATGTGTCTGACGTGCTTAAGTGGAAAAGTAGTATTTTGACAACGAATTCTTCGGTGTTAGCTATATGTTGCTAATAAATAATTAATGTCAACATTAATTGGGAAACCGATGATGGTACATTATTATAATTCTTTGGAAAAAGTCTTCCAAGTATTTAACTTCCCCATGATCTTACCTTTGGTCAGTCAAAACTTTGGTGAGTTGACTTCTTGTTTAATTCTGAACAACTCTGCTTCATTATAAATGTTGTAGCAAAATGTTCATGAGAAAATATTTTTTTTAAATTTGACCTTGACCTTTGACTTAGTAACCTTGGCCCATGACCTTACCTTTGGACAGTCAACTCCTTGTTTAATTCTGAACAACTTTGCATCATAATGTTATAACAAAATGTTTATCAGTTAATTAAGAGCAACAACATTGTGATTTTTTTAAATGTTAAAATCCAAGATGGCCGATTTTTTAATTTAATTTCAGCCTGAAAAATTACCAAGCAGATCTAGGATGGATGGGGAATCATCATGTAAAATATGGGGAAAATACTCCACTCCCTTCGATCATTAATGTGCAAAAGAAAAAAAAACGGACAGACGGACGGACGGACGGACAGACAGACGGACGGACAACCTGATTACTATAGGGCACCCGCATCTCGATGCGGGGCCCTAATGATGAATATCATTCATGCTCTGTCGGCGGTGGAGCATCTTTAATTACTGGTATTTGGAAACTGTCTCTCCTGGGTTTTAAAATATAGCAGTTGTGTTAGAATGTCAGAACACCTTAGCAAACGAACCAAAATAATCCTGTTTAAACTTTAAAATTCTACAATTCGCTAGGTAACAATTTTGAAATTAGAACATACCGATGTAGCTTCATAGCATATTGGTGATCTTTCTCATCAGCTACTATGTAGAGATCTGAAACATAACAATGATATGAAATATTGTCAAGACTGTCTATAAAGGATATATATAGATGACTTATTTCTGCAGTGACTAACTTGCATTTCCATGCCTAAACAATTTTGTAACTGAAAGTTAATTTCATAATTTGGAATAATTAATATGTTGTTCTACTGTATCTGTGCTGAAAACATTTTTATGACTTTTTTGTGATTTCTAATCACCTGTGATACTCAAAAAAATTAACAGCACACAAAAATATATTGGTTTGCAGTAAATCATATTTTTTGGAAAGGTCAGTTGATTAGTAAATTAGGTAAACTTGATGGAGTTGATTCAAATCTACCTGGTCTCTATAGAAGAATTCATTTATATAGAGGTGCACTTTCTAACTGGTTCAATTGTGTACATATGTACAATTTTGTATTTGCTTGAGATGCAATTGTAGACATTCATTATGAAACATTTTTGCCAATAAGCATGCTTTTCATTGAAATATCAAAAGGAAAATGTGTTACAAGGAACTAAATATCTAATTAATTAAAAATTAATTATCACAATGAAAATTAATCGTTCACTGGATTTTCAATAGCAGCCTTCTAAAATGTAATTAAAATTTTTATTTTAGACAACTTGTAAAGTAGGATAACCGAGATAATAAAATATTTTCGGGTCGTACTTGCTGTAGAATTCACATTGACAGGGAAAACTTCTCAAATCAACCTGACATCTAAGTATTTGATATAGTAAGTACTAGCTGCAATATTGTAGCTCAAAAGACTTTTTGACAGAAAATGGTGTCGTCTTTAGAGCTACAATTGGTGCCTATAGGAGATTTCAGAAAAGATGGCGATGACGTCACACAAAGGTACATCCGGGCGCTCAAAGGTACAACTCTGTATATCTACACATAAACATAGTGGGAACACAGCCGCTTGCGATGATTGTTTACATTCTATTGTAATAAATAGTGCGACAATCCGAGAACTATTGCGTTATTATTATTATAAAAAGGGTAAATAAATATATTTAACAAAAATATTTAGATATAAACATCTGGTATTCATATATTTTACTCTGTTTATACTCCATTTTCGACCGCCACGAGTAAAAACACGGTCGACATTAGACATACGTATAAACATTGACAGAAGTTACAAAATGAACAGAAACTACATATTAAATTCCCCAAATAGTTTCCCCAAATAATATAATGACATTTTAATAAGCGACTACTGTTTTCTAAGTTTAACTTGGTAAAACATCTTACGATGTGTGATTATGACCAAATTAAAATTTGCCTTCGTAGATTACCCCAAGCGCACGGCAGCCATTACGTACAGTACTGCCGAGATCCCGAATTTCGTCATTTTTAAGAGTCACAAAATTATATATTCTGGTTAACTTTTTCGTCAGAAATTTTGGAATTTAGTTTATGACATTCAAATGAGTCATTTTATAGTTTCTTTTTATCATATTTTAAAACAAAACTTCGAGTATTTTAGGATTCTCGAAGCCGTGCGCAATGTGTCCTGGTCGGCATTTATAGTATTACGATCTAGCTATGTTGTAATTCATAAATCTAAATGAAGTCTATCTAACATGCATTCAAATTACTTAAAAGTAATATCACCTCAATTTGGCATTTCACATAACGGCACATGGAATAAGGGTGACTAAAAATTAAAAAATAAACTCATGAAATTGAACGATTTCACTATTTTATTTTTCGAGATATCGGCAGCAATACTGTACGTGTACGTACACATACATCTTCTTTTATGTGTAACAGTGGTTTATACCATTTATTTAAAACCAGATATACATAGGAAATAACGAAATATATATCTTTTACAAGTACTTGTTGAGATATACGTTGGTAATTACGTATAAATATTATTAATTTCCCAACTATTGGCTGTCGACCGAGGTGATCTACCGGCGAAGCCATGCTTGAGCGGCCGTAGTCTGACCAGGTGGTTCACATTTCGTTATATTTATATTAAATAGTGTTATGAACAGATTTTCCGTGTATTACAGAAATATGATACATTGAAAATCAATTATTTATTCATAACTTTTTCACAACATGGATTTCTACGTGTGAACAAAAAGCGGGTACATGTGACGGCCCGGCACCGCTTCGCAAGCTGGCCTCAACACTATATATAAATCTACACAAATATATTTAGCAATAAGAAATTGTAAATATAAATGTCTGTAAGCTCTGAAACAATAAGAAACTATTTTAATGCCAGAATTTGCAAGTATGAAAGTGTATACTTTTGTCACAGTATCGATTTTGTAGCAGTGATGTACGTATCTGTTATTGTTTTTATAAGTCGCCATATTGTGTTTGTACCTTTGAGGACCCGGATGTAAACTTTCTGTGACGTCACGCCATCTTTTCTGAAATCTCCTATTACTGCTAATGGAGCAAAGTAATGATTGTGCAAACCATTCTAAAACGTTTGTTTGCATTTTTATCGTACTTGTTTGATATCGCTTACCTACCAGGCAATAAAACTGAACCACATAAAATAGCAAATTCTCATCGAGGCATTATTTTTACATAATACATAAGAAGGTCTTTCTGAAGGGAATTTATACGGCAAGTCCACAAATTGTGAATTTGACGTCTTGTTATGTTTGTTTTGGACAAAAATAATATGTAAATGCATGTATACGCATAAAATAATTGGAAACCTACAAAAAAAGTATAGATAACTATGCCCGAGTGATTTTCGGAGGCAGTGCTCCACTACGACACATAGGGACCAATTCGTACCCGGCCGAAAGGTATAGTAGGCCGGGTACGTATATTCGTTCTAAGTAAGTACCTGACTCCTTTCCGACACCTATCTGGTTGCCCACAGAATGAATGATTCCACGACTGGTTAAAGCTTTCAGAGCCAGATAGTCATAGCCACTGTTCGTCAGTCTGTAACCATTTTCTGCAAATAGAAAAGTTCAATATGAAAGAGGTCTCAAAAAGATAGTATTTCAAAAACATTACTAAAGAAAGTATCTTCCTCCCCTATATTGGAATGGGTCTTGTTATGTCTTATTGTAAAACCTGATTGCTAATCAGTATATCATTTAAATGATCAGGATTTATTGCATTTAAGAGGACTATCTGTGTATCTTTAAAGACATACAAGAAATATAATATTTTAATGATTGTATTAAATTAAATACAAGTTTTTCTTTAAATGACAAATTAAATGTCATTGGAGAAAAAAAATTGAAGAATGAAATTGCCAAGGAATTTGACATCAAAGCAAGTACATTTTTCGTACTTATATCAAATATCATCTGTTCTGAAACAATGGGAACAATTCTTAGTGATCACGAACAGAGATGTTGTTCTCTAAAATGAAAATGAATAAGGATGGAAATTATTAGATATCGAAGAATATTTATACAAGTGGTATATATTATATTGTTCTTATTAAAATATGCAATGGCTATGGGATGTAGAAATGTTAACACACTCAGTTCAAATCCTGCATAATGTGAAAGGATTTGAAGGAATTTGTAATAATTTGGACTGTACATTAAAGTGCTATGTATAGTTTTTCTGTACTTTCTTTACAAATTACACAAACCTTTTTTTCCTGCATGTTCATAACAAACAAGTTTATGTTTGGCCAGCTCCTTCAGGACTTTGTGACAACCTCCCGCATGTAGATGTGCAATGGACGCCACTAGAGGAGATGGGACAATCTCATGATTTTTCATGCCCATCTCAACCTAAAAGGATGAAATTTTTTTTTTTTAGTCCATGCAGCACATAAACTAGACTGGCCACCAGACGCTAAATTAATAATTATTAATAAGATGTTCTCAACAGAATTTTGCTATAGATTTCTTTTCAATAAGATAATTTTATGTTAATCAGAGGGAAAGTGTACATTGGGTTGCGCCCTCTAATATAGATTATCTCCCCTTAATTTGAATCTTAGGTAGGAATTTAGACATTTAAACAAAAATCATCTTGTCAAATTTTAGTGATGTTTTTAATATTCTAGAGACTGGTGGCCAGTCTATACATAAACAGAAGAAGATTAGAAGCATGCAATTAAACTACTCGCTACAGGTAACAGCACTGCTATAACACTGATGTGGCCATTACATGTTCTCATCTCCTGTTACAGAATTGGTGCCAAACTGAATTTCCACATGGCATATAGAGTTTTTTGTCTTCGATACTGGAGAAATGACATATGTACAGCATTCGAAATTAATGCCTGTCTGTCTGCCCGTGACCGGCAATTTTATAGTCGGGCAGACAATTTTTACCGTGTAGCTGGTCGTTTGACCTGCAACTTTTGGTCCAGATAGAAGATATATATACAAACAACAAGAGATCCCAGAGGGATGTTGGCGCCCACCAAAGAATAATCTATATCTGACAAAGGAAAGATGGATCTTTTCTCTACTTTTCTCTACTTTTTAAACTTTTTCAAACATACTACATATAAAATTTGAGACAGATCCCTTTTGAGAAATAGCGGCAACAAACTTCAACTATCAAAATCCAAGATGACTCCTTGGCGGCCATCTTGTTGATCAATCAAATATGCACAACTAGGGCCCTAGGGGAACCTACATGTGAAATTTGAGAAAGATCCATTCAATACTTTCTGAGAAATAGCGATAACAAACTTTGAATATAAAAATCCAAGATGGCTGCCTGGCAGCAATCTTGTTGACCGATCGGTCCCAAATCACATTATGCACAACTAGGGCCCTAGGGGAACCTACATATGAATTTTGAGACAGATCCCTTCAGTACTTTCTGAGAAATAGTGATAACAAACTTTGAATAACAAAATCCAAGATGGCTGCCTGGCGGCCATCTTGTTAACCGATCGGTCCCAAAATGCAATATGCACAACTAGGTCCCTAGGGGAACCTACATATGAAATTTGAGACAGATCCCTTCAGTACTATCTGAGAAATAGCCATAACAAACTTTAACTATCGAAATCCAAGATGGCGGCCGAGCGGCCATCTTGTTCACCGATTGGTCCAAAAATGCAATATGAACAACAAGGGCCTTAGGGGAACCTACATATTAAATTTGAGAAAGATCCCTTCAGCACTTTTTGAGAAATGGGGATATCAAACCTTAACTATCGAAATCCAAGATGGCCGCCTGGCGGCCATCTTGTTTTTCCTATCAGCCTCAAAATCTGTATGGCACAAATAGGGACCAAGGGTAACCTCCATGTGAAGTTTGAACAAAATTCCTTCAGTAGTTCTCAAGAAATATCGATAACAAACTTCAACTGCCAAAATCAAAGATGGCTGCCTGGCGGCCATCTTGTTTTTCCGATCAGCCTCAAAATCTGTATGGCACAACTAGGGACCAAGGGTACCCTCCATGTGAAGTTTGAACAAAATCCCTTCAGTAGTTCTCATATCGATAACAAACTTCAACTGCCAAAATCAAAGATGGCTGCCTGGCGGCCATCTTGTTTTTCCGATCAGCCTCAAAATCTGTATGGCACAACTAGGGACCAAGGGTAATCTTCATGTGAAGTTTGAACAAAATCCCTTCAGTAGTTCTCAAGAAATATCGATAACAAACTTCAACTGCCAAAATCAAAGATGGCTGCCTGGCGGCCATCTTGTTTTTCCGATCAGCCTCAAAATCTGTATGGCACAAATATGGACCAAGGGGACCCTCCATGTGAAGTTTGAACAAAATCCCTGCCGCAGTTTTTAAGAAATAGTGATAACAAGCATTGTTTACGGACGGACGACGGACCATGGACGCAGGGCGATTTGAATAGCCCACCATCTGATGATGGTGGGCTAAAAATGGCTATAGAATTGTAGAAAGTCGAAGATCAAACTGTACAAAGCAAATTTTCCGTAATATTCTGGTTTTCAGTCAACTTTCAGGGGCGTAGGAAGTGGGTGGGGGGCAGGGGTACTTCATTTTAGAACATTTTCTGCTGCGCGGCGAGTTTACCACAACATTCAAGATGTTCTTTAATAATGAAAATTCAATACACATGAACTAGACTAAAAATGTCCATCAAGGGATTATACTATTTCAAGAAATGCTTCTTAAAAGATTGATTTCTTTAGATGTCTTAGCAAGAAAATCAATTCATTCTTATTTTGAGTTACACAACAATGTGCCGATGGTGTGAATCCAGTAATTCAGATCGAGCTGGGTTGCATAATGGTATAATGCCACTCACAATTATCATTTCTAAAGGCAGGTAACTTTATATCGAAAAATTACCGTATTAAGAACGCTAAAATCATTAGAATACATTATAAAACGCATCTCAGCCATTCCAAATCGTAATATTTGTTCTCAGGGGAGACCCTCGGACCCCTCAAACAACAAAATTTTGCACCTTCGGCGCACGCATATTCATCAAAATTCATCGTAAAACTCATCTCAGCCATTCTAAATCGTAATCTTTTTTCCCGGGGAGACCCCCCGAGCCTCTCAATCACCAAAATCTCATGCCTTCAGTGCTCGCAAATTCAACAAATAGTAAAACTCATCTCAGCCATTCTTAATCGAAAAATTTTTCCACAGGGAGACCCCCGGACCTCCCAATCACCAAAATCTCGTGCCTTCGGCGCTCGCAAATTCAACAAATAGTAAAACTCATCTCAGCCATTCTTAATTGTAAAATTTTGTCCCAGGGAGACCCATCGACCTCCCAATCACTAAAATCTCGTGCCTTCAGCGTTCCAAAGAACAAATGAACATGGCGGTGATGGTTGAAGTAAGTGAGCTACACAATGTTTAAATTGAGTTTCTACAAAGTACGGGTCATGACACCTCCAAATAAGATTGTGGATGAACACAGTTATGGGTACTGTTTACCACCACAAGCATAAATTTTGTGATTTTGGCTTGGTTTTTTAAGGTACCCATTAGATGCGAGACGACATTTCGACCAGACAGGGAAATGTCTACCTAGCATACTTTTCGTAAATTTCTTGATTCATAAAGCCATAACTTCGTCAATACTTGGCCAATTTTGTTCATCAAGCACTCAATGGATAAATTATTTCTCTTTAAGTAAGATATAGGTCAATGTTGTGTAGAGCCCATTTATTAAAATAATTACGGTTTTAAAAAAATAGGTCCGTTTTCCTCGACCGCCGAGTTCATTCCCTTGATACTGTAATATATGTATATGTATAATGTTTGTTAAAAAATTTCGTGCCAGGTCCCTGTGAACAGGTACCGGTGAGGTCTGGTCACATTTTTCTCTTGCAGTATGAAAGCATGAATGATGAAACATGTTAGTCAGTCATATGAATGTTTGCCTACTTGTTTATTTGCAGGTGACTTTTTAAAATTCCATCGTTGCAATTATTTAGTATCCACTATCATATCATGATACGTCGTTGTGTCGTCTGCATATAAGCATCCACCTGTTTAAGATGCTGGCCACAGGTGCGCTTGCAGCATGCAGATCCTGTGCATATTAACTATGTTCAAAAAGTTAAACAACAAGATATGTGGCATATTTAAATGGGAAATTTGGATTTTATAGAGAGTGCAGCGAACGGGCCGAAGGCCTGTTCGCAAAGCGAACTCTTGTGATAGAGGTGTCCTGGTAACGTTATTGAATGTAAATCATCCAATATATGTAGAGTTGGAAAACTTTATCGTAAACCGGAAACAGGAAGTCAACACAAGATCCAGTATCACGCAAGACAGTATCCAAAGTCACACTCGCGTGATTACAAAATCACACTCTCGAGTAATTATAAACAAGTTATACTTGGAAAATTCAAAATGAATTCATGAGTGAAAGATATACCTTCCAATTTATTCTTACCTGAATCTAATAATTACATATTGTCCTGAATCTTTACTTAAAAGCCGTTTTATGTTAGCTGTTGCTTTGGAATTTTCCGCCTGGCAATGGAGAATGATGCGGTGATATGTTTTGTAGCCGCAGTCACATATTTTTGCAGAAAGTGAAAGTAGATGAATCATGTGTTCAATAGTGTTTTCTTGTTATAAACTCATTGCAAGTAATTCAGCAAAGCTATGATCCTATAATTAACAAGAGGCCCAGAGGGCCTGTATCGCTCACCTGGTTTTTTGTTAGAAATTATCACAAGACTCTGACAATTAGAAAAATAAGCAAAATTGACTCCCAAAGTTTAATTTTGAATCACAACCATACAATGATGCTATTGATACCATACAAATATGCTATCCAATACATAGGTTCAGAGACAAAGTAATTTATATGAAAATAGTAGCCTAATTGACCTTTTTGACCTCGCATATAATGCCGTTTAAGGCCAGGGGGTAAGCCCTATCATTTGTACAATTTCAAATCCCAACCCTATAAGGATGCTACCATTGCATTATAAGTGCTCTTCCATTCTTAGTTGCAGAGAAGAAGTCGTTTATATGGAAATAGCTAAATTGACCCCTTTTGACCCCACCCTTCAGGCCCCCGGGGGGTCAGCCCCATCATTTGCAAAATTTTGAATCCCCACCCTATAAGGATATAACCATTGCATTATGAGCGCAATCCCATGTTAAGTTGCAGAGAAAAAGTCATTTATATGGAAATTGACCACTTTTGACCCCGCCCCTCAGGTCCCCGGGGGTCAGCCCTATCATTTGCTCAATTTGGAATCCCCAGCCTACAAGGATGCTACCATTGCATTATGGGTGCTATACCATGCTTAGTTGCAGAGAAGAAGTCATTTATATGGAAATAGCCAAATTGACCCCTTTTGACCCCGCTCCTCAGGCTGGGGGTGGGGGGGGCCAGCCCTATCATTTGCACAATTTTGAATCCCAACACTATAAGGATGCTACCATTGCATTATGGGTGCTATACCATGCTTAGTTTAAGAGAAGAAGTTGTTTATATGGAAATAGCCAAATTGACCCCTTTTGACTTCGCCCCTCAGGCCCCCGGGGGGTCAGCCCCATCATTTGCACAATTTGGAATCCCCACCCTATAACGATACTACAATTGCATTATGAGTGCTATATCATGCTTAGTTTCAGAGAAGAAGTCGTTTATATGGAAATAGCCAAATTGACCCCATTTGACCCCGCCCCTCAGGCCCCCGGGGGGGTCAGCCCTATCATTTGCGCAATTTTGAATTCCCCACCCTATAAGGATGCTACAATTGCATTATGAGTGCTATTTCATGCTTAGTTTCAGAGAAGAAGTCGTTTATATGGAAATAGCCAAATTGACCCCATTTGACCCCGCCCCTCAGGCCCCCGGGGGGTCAGCCCCATCATTTGCACAATTTGGAATACCCACCCTATGAGGATGCTACCATTGCATAATGGGTGCTATCTCATGCTTGGTTTCAGAGAAGAAGTCGTTTATATGGAAATAGCCAAATTGACCCCTTTTGACCCCGCCCCTCAGGCCCCCGGGGGGTCAGCCCCATCATTTGTACAATTTTGAATCCCCACCCTATAACGATGCTACAATTGCATTATGGGTGCTATCCATGCTTAGTTGCAGAGAAGAAGTCGTTTATATGGAAATAGCCAAATTGACCCCATTTGACCCCGCCCCTCAGGCCCCCGGGGGTCAGCACCCATCATTTGTACAATTTTGAATCCCCACCCTATAACGATACTACAATTGCATTATGAGTGCTATCTCATGCTTAGTTTCAGAGAATAAGTCGTTTATATGGAAATAGCCAAATTGACCCCATTTGACCCCGCCCCTCGGGCCCCCGGGGGTCAGCCCCATCATTTGTACAATTTTGGAATCCCCACCCTATAAACGATACTACAATTGCATTATGAGTGCTATCTCATGCTTAGTTTCAGAGAATAAGTCGTTTATATGGAAATAGCCAAATTGACCCCATTGACCCCGCCCCTCAGGCCCCGGGGGGTCAGCCCCATCATTTGTACAATTTTGAATCCCCACCCTATAAGGATGCTACCATTGCATTATGAGCGCTATCCCATGCTTAGTTTCAGAGTAGAAGTCGTTTATATGGAAATAGCCAAATTGACCCCGCCCCTCAGGCCCCCGGGGGTCAGCCCCATCATTTGCCAATTTTGCCCCACCCTATAAGGATGCTACCATTGCATTATGGGTGCTATCCCATGCTTGGTTTCAGAGTAGAAGTCGTTTATATGGAAATAGCCAAATTGACCCCTTTTGGGGGTCAGCCCCATCATTTGTACAATTTTTTGACCCCGCCCCTCAGGCCCCCGGGGGGTCAGCCCCATCATTTGTACAATTTTGAATCCCCACCCTATAAGGATAAAACCATTGCATTATGAGCGCAATCCCATGTTAAGTTGCAGAGAAAAAGTCATTTATATGGAAATTGACCACTTTTGACCCCGCCCCTCAGGTCCCCGGGGTCAGCCCTATCATTTGCTCAATTTGGAATCCCCAGCCTACAAGGATGCCTACCATTGCATTATGGGTGCTATACCATGCTTAGTTGCAGAGAAGAAGTCATTTATATGGAAATAGCCAAATTGACCCCTTTTGACTTCGCCCCTCAGGTCCCCGGGGGGTCAGCCCCATCATTTGCACAATTTGGAATCCCCACCCTATAACGATACTACAATTGCATTATGAGTGCTATATCATGCTTAGTTTTCAGAGAAGAAGTCGTTTATATGGAAATAGCCAAATTGACCCCATTTGACCCCGCCCCTCAGGCCCCCGGGGGTCAGCCCCATCATTTGTACAATTTTGAATCCCCACCCTATAAGGATGCTACCATTGCATTATGGGTGCTATGCCATGCTTAGTTGCAGAGAAGAAGTCATTTATATGGAAATAGCCAAATTGACCGCTTTTTGAACCCGCCCCTCAGACCCCCGGGGGGGGGTCAGCCCTATCATTTGCGCAATTTTGAATTCCCACCCTATAAGGATGCTACAATTGCATTATGAGTGCTATCTCATGCTTAGTTTCAGAGAAGAAGTCGTTTATATGGAAATAGCCAAATTGACCCCATTTGACCCCGCCCCTCAGGCCCCCGGGGGGTCAGCCCCATCATTTGTACAATTTTGAATCCCCACCCTATAAGGATGCTACCATTGCATTATGGGTGCTATCCCATGCTTAGTTTCAGAGAAGAAGTCGTTTATATGGAAATAGCCAAATTGACCCCTTTTGACCCCGCCCCTCAGGCCCCCGGGGGTCAGCCCCATCATTTGCTCAATTTTGAATCCCCACCCTATAAGGATGCTACCATTGCATTATGGGTGCTATCTCATGCTTAGTTTCAGAGAAGAAGTCGTTTATATGGAAATAGCCAAATTGACCCCATTTGACCCCGCCCCTCAGGCCCCCGGGGGGTCAGCCCCATCATTTGTACAATTTTGAATCCCCACCCTATAACGATACTACAATTGCATTATGAGTGCTATCTCATGCTTAGTTTCAGAGAATAAGTCGTTTATATGGAAATAGCCAAATTGACCCCATTTGACCCCGCCCCTCAGGCCCCCGGGGGTCAGCCCCATCATTTGTACAATTTTGAATCCCCACCCTATAACGATACTACAATTGCATTATGAGTGCTATCTCATGCTTAGTTTCAGAGAATAAGTCGTTTATATGGAAATAGCCAAATTGACCCCATTTGACCCCGCCCCTCAGGCCCCCGGGGGGTCAGCCCCATCATTTGTACAATTTTGAATCCCCACCCTATAACGATACTACAATTGCATTATGAGTGCTATCTCATGCTTAGTTTCAGAGAAGAAGTCGTTTATATGGAAATAGCCAAATTGACCCCATTTGACCCCGCCCCTCAGGCCCCCGGGGGGTCAGCCCCATCATTTGTACAATTTTTGAATCCCCACCCTATAACGATACTACAATTGCATTATGAGTGCTATCTCATGCTTAGTTTCAGAGAAGAAGTCGTTTATATGGAAATAGCCAAATAGACCCCGCCCTCGCCTCAGGCCCCCGGGGGGTCAGCCCCATCATTTGTACAATTTTGAATCCCCACCCTATAAGGAATGCTACCATTGCATTATGGGTGCTATCCCATGCTTGGTTTCAGAGTAGAAGTCGTTTATATGGGAAATAGTTTGAATTGACCCCTTTTGAGCCCTGCCCCTCATTTGTATTTTGGCCCCGGGGGGTCCAGCCCCATGTTTCATTTGTATTCTTGTTTACATCGAGTGAATGGAAGTTATATTCTGGAATCTTCGCCCGGCCGCCGGACGGTAGAAGAGGGCAAATCGTAGGTCTATCACATAATAGAAAGAAGAAATTTTTTGAATAATTTGCCGTAACAGATTTCCGATTTTGGGCCGTCAGATGAATAAATTGGAGGTGGTTTTATCACTTGAACGCTTGCAAAATAAAGAGCAATAGCACGGAGCTTCTGCCGGATGAAGATTATGTTAGTCGGATCATAAAAGCGTTTGAAACGCTTGATTATATAATTAGCTCACTTCAATGAAAGCATCGCATTCACGCTGAAGGGATTTTTTACAGTGGGTAAAATAATGGCGGCCGCAAATTGAAGCTGTCAGTGTGTAGGATTGAATTTTGAATATTGAGTCTTTTCTTATATTTTCATGTGTTACCTTAGATGTGCTTCGCTCTTCGTGCCCTTCGGGCAGGAAGGGCTACGCCCTTATATTAAAGAATTAATTAATTATCTTCAAAGACGGAACAACCATTTGAACGACAATTTTGACGTCAGTCACAATGATAATGACGTCATAATAAGTAGATGGCAGTTCATACATGTAACCAGAAACATATATACATATGTATATATATGTTTCTAATGTAACGTGACGCTACCCAATTTGGAACGCTACCCAAAATGGAACACTTTTAAAATATGTGATACAGAATTTTCAGTTTACAATCTAAACTAACAATAACTGTCCTGAACAAAAATTAAGGTGAAGACTAATAACTGTGACAATTTTGATGAAAATTTTGGAAAACTCCAGGAAACAACGTGCGATAACCCTAAGAACTTCTTAAATACTACTATCGTTTAATTGATAGACGAAGAAAAGGTGAGCATTTTCAGTGCATTTCATTCTTTGTATTGATCCAAAGGGTATCTACCACTACTCAGTACTGTATACTTTGACCGTGTTGTATTGTGGCAATAGTCAGCAGATGACCTTTAAGGCCCATATGGGCCTCTTGTTAATGAGTTACATGTATATTACATCTGTTTTTATGTTTTATGTTGATTGGTTTGATGAACGAAGACTAACAATTAACTTCTAATTAACAGATAAGGTCATTTAAGTATAGCCTCCCCTGTAGGCAATATGTGGTGTGTGTGTGTGTGTGTGTGTGTGTGTGTGTGTGTGTGTGTGTGTGTGAATGTCTGTATGTTTTAGGAGGAAGTGTAATGTATAAATGTATGTGTTAAACCTTCATGTCATGGTGGGACCTTTTTATAGTGCTATCTCACTGAAACACATGCCACTAAAGGCACCGAACAACACACCCCACCCTGTTACATTATACAGACATTGGATAAACCATTTATCTGACTCCCTTGATGCTAATGGTGTTAAGGAGGAATATTTAAGCCAAAATTACTGTAATATACGTATATGTACATGTTGGATTTTTTTCAAAAGGCTGAAATTACATTGATCTTTTGTTCTATATTGTATGTACTTGTATAATCTTTTGATCTTTTGTTTGAGCTTTTGTTCTATATTTTATGTACTTGTATATTCTTAGTTCTCTGACAAATGAGGCCTTGATCTGTTTTATTTTATATTTGATTAAAATCACTTATTAATCTTCATGTTTTGTGCTATTCTGAATAATTATTCTCTAGCTGTAATTCTGTTTGTTTTATTGTTGATTTTAGGTGTCTGAAGACGGGTTATATCATTCATTATAAGATCCCAGCAAACACCGATCTCAGCCTTCGGTTGAGACAACGATGATCAAAATGTTTGAATGTGTTGTGATTTTGATAACACTATCAGAGTGCCGTTGATTATTCTTCTTATGGAGGAGGCTATGGTTGACAGTTCAGATGTTTATGGTAGGCCATACCTAGATGAAGGCCTAGAAACCTCATTAAAACAGAAAGATATTAAAAAGCCACACAAGTGTGGCTTCTGCGATAAAGTTTTCGCGCAAGAATCCTATCTAGAGATGCATGTTAGAACATATACCAGAGAAACTCCATTTAAGTGTGATGTTTGTGGCAGGGAATTCAGTACATCTTCCAAACTAAAGAGGCATTTTCGATCCCACACCGGGGTGTGGCCCTACAAATGTGATTTCTGTGGTAAGGATCGAGTTCACCCGGAGAGACACAATGCAGAAACATACAAGGACACACACAGGAGAGAAACCATACAAATGACAAAGTGACATCTGTGGTAAATGCTTCAATCACATCTTCGGATGCATGGCGTGACACATTCGGAGGAAACCTTATAAATGCGGCGTCTGTGGCAAAGACTTTAGTCAGTCGTCCCACCTGAGAGTACATTTCAGGACACATATTGGGTATAGTCCCTTCAAGTGTGATGTAAAGAATTGACCAGGCCAGAATATCTTCATCTTCACAGTATGACGCACACAGGAGAGAAACCATACACATGTTATTTTTGTGGTAGGCGATTTTCTTTTTGTGGTAGGCAATTTATTTAAATGTGACGTCACATCTGATGATTTACAGGTTAAAGGAGAACACATCCCATGTCTCTGATTACTATAATTATTATGTCACAACTTGTAACTAACAGACCTAAGGAAGACCCCCATTTCTTGGAAATAGATCTATAAATGCATGTTCACTGAACATGTATAAGTTCCCATTTACGTTGGTTAAACATCAAAATTAAAGAATTATTCAATTTTCTGTTGTATTTAGATGATTTGACATGCTTTGATTGAGAATTTTTATATAATAATGTTGTCTAAGTAGTCAACAACTGTATGCTTCAAACCAGTACCATTTATTTGAACGTTGTGATGAACGAAAAATAAACATTGTTTTCTATACAAATGTGTTTGCTTTTAGTATATACACTGGGATAACTACACCATATATATTTTATGATATCAGTGATTTAGATATATTCTAATGAAATATAACATTTATTTTACACACCATGCTGTAATTTTTACAGTCGTGGATCAAGAACAGTTTTTAATATGTTATTAACTACCATAAGTTAGCAATATTTTGAGAATCACGATACTTATAATGCATAGGTTTTAATATGCTCAAATAAGAGCTCAAAATTCCTTTTATTTACGCTCCACAGTACTAGTAGCTCAGCGGATTTGTGCACAAATACATAAGAAATGTTCTATTTTGGTTACAAGCATGAAACTTAATATGCTTCTAGATAATTATGATATAGGTAAATTAAGATTAGGAGCCACCTGAAATCATGTCTATTTTTAGCTTAATGCGCCATTCGAGATGGCCGCCACTCAGAATTTTTGCTAAAATAGAAAAATCGATATAGGATTGTCAAATATCAGTTAAATACTACAAAAGAGTTTCCAAAATGCAGGAAATGATGCGTGTGCTATGATAGATTCAAAATGATTAAATTTCAATACAACCAGAATTCAAAATGGCTTCCAAAAAGGTGAAATTTTCCAAAATCAGTGTCCAATTTACAACATAACCTATTTTTTCAATTCTTTGATGGCTTATTGTTTTCAACATGATCCCAGTACCATTCCACAATAAGCAAGACTTTTTTCTTATATTGGACGCACTTCCGGTTGTGCCATAGTCAAAATGGACGCCATATTGAATTTCCGCCAAAATTTAAAATTCCAGTTATTTATTCAACATTTAAAATAAGATGCTATTCGGAATTGTTTTTATCACGCCTAACAAGCATTATCTTAAAAATAACGAAGGTGGTCATTGTTATGTAGATGTTTTAGAAAACATATGCTTTATTTTAAATTCTTGGGTACACAATATCTTAGATAACCAAGATTTCTTTGATGTATTCTATCGTTCTGCATTTTTTGTCAGCACGTGCACCTCGCATATAAAAGGTACATATGTGAACAATATTATGTTTGACGAAACTAGCTACATGTTTTTTAAGTCTAGATCACACAAACTACGCGATATGGTTACCTGCCTATGTCATAAATATGGTTGTACTGTGAAAAATGCATCCTGATATAACATAAGGAAACTTCGCAATGCACAAAACGGCCATTTTCGTCCATTGCAATGTACCTGGCTCCGTCTCCCAAAACACACACCGCATACATGGGAGGCCGTCCTTACATGACCATAGCTGTTAATAGGACGTTAATAAATCAAACAAATAAACAAAAATCATGATCAAACCAATGCTATAATCAAGAGCGAACGAGGTGCTATTGAATTTAAAACCAAATCCCGAAGCTTTGAGTTGCAGGCCCAGAATTAGTCATAATCACAACGAAACATCCATTAAAAACCCGACCAAACATAAAATAAACACATAGAACAAAACAAGTCATCAAAAAACTCCTTTGTCAAAATGCCCGAAACTTGGTTGATGTTTTAACTGGAATCCATTCATAGAGTCGTGATCTTGTAAGACTCGACACAAGGGACATAGCCGTCTCGTTTGATAGTCACATAGTTCAGAAAAATAGACAATGAATTTAAAGGCAACCAACAATTTTAGGCCTTTACTAAAGATCACCTCGTGGACAGATCAAACGCAATTGCAGAGCCAATAAGAAAGAACAATCTGGCAAAATTCAGCCAACCATCCGCAAAAGAGACATCTTAAACAAGTTTGCAAATATCCTCATTGAAGAAATAATCACTTTTCTTAAGACTTTATATCGCTTGCCAGTCAAGACCTAGCTGAGAACCACGCCCTGTCCACCATTACTCTCTCAACTTAAGTAAGGTTTGAAATCTGGTCTTATTACCTCGAGACGTATGAAATCATTAACCCTTCCATTATTCCATGCCTACTCCAGATGTGTCGCTGTATCGGCATTTAATACACAATGCACGAAAACTGCATATAAGATATACGGAGAAGCAAATCAAAACATTTCCAACATTATCAGGGGGACCAGAATATATACCAAGTAAGGTTTTCAATACATTAGAAAAGTTTGCACTGCTAAAATTATGTTAAAACCGTAGATGTTTACATAGAAAGGCAGTACACTGGACATGATCCGCCAACTACAGGTGCATTTGAGTAGCACACCAAAAGTACAACATATCATGGAGTATATTGATGGGAAAATGCAACCAAAGCAACATAGACTAACTGAGTCCTGACAAATCGGGACAAATTAAGGATTGTTGAAGCCGCTATGGATGATGATACCGGTTTCATGTAAGTTGAGGGTGTTAACTGTAATTGCGAACTGAAGTAATTATCACGGCGACATATTGTTAAGTCGAATGAGGTCTTTTCTTGAATGTGAAACCTAAACGAGTGGTCTTCAGAGTAAAGTGAAGATAGGTTATATTAACATTTAACATATAGACTGATAGAAAATGGTATTTGGAAGCGTGGTTGGTATTTCGGCGGTTAGCCTTTCATCCTTCAAATTCCACAATGATTCGCATTTCTGTGACAAGAATGCTACTGTAATAACAAAACCCAAACGCAAATCCTTTCACGAGTGGGAGTTTCTGTTTTTGTAATGTCGAATTAAATTGAATTAAGCCTCATTACTATTATCAGATTCGAACTATACAATCCTTTCTTGAATGTGCATTATGCAACTGGTGGCAGTAAATGCTTAAATAGAGCAGTTATGTGTGTATGTATGGTCAAACCATGAAGCCAAGTTGTGGTCTAAAATTTCATTTTACAATACGGTCTTTAATTTTTACAGTATTATTATTACTTGCACATTTGAATGAAAGAAGGGTACTCCTGTTCATTATTGTACTTCATTTTAGAAAATTTTTCGCTGCACGGCGCGTTTCCTAAAACGTTCAAGCACTTAATGTTCAAATCTTTGATAATGAAAATTCAATACACACGAACTAAATGTCCATCAAGGGATTATACTATTTGAAAAAAAATGCTTCTTAAAAGATTAATTTGTTTATATGTCTTAGCAAGACAATCAAATCATTATCGTTTTGAGTTACACAACAATTTGCCGATGGTGTGAATCCGGTATGTTCAGTTGCATAATGGTATGACGACACTCACAAATATCATTTCTAAATGCAGGTAACTTTAAATAAAAAATTTACCGTGTTAAGAACGCTTTAAAATCATCAAAATACATTATAAAACTAATCTCAGCCATTCAAAATCGTAATATTTTTCGGGGGGGGGGGGGGGGGGGGGGATCCACCACGGACCACCAAACAACAAAAAATTGCACCTTCAGCGCTCGCAATTTCATCAAAATACATCGTAAAACTCATCTCAGCCATTCTAAATCGCATTTTCTTCCGGGGGAGACCACCGGATCCCCCAAACACCAAAATCACGTGCCTGCGGCGCTCACAAATTCAACAAAATGCATTGTAAAACTCATCTCTCGCATTCAAAATCGTACATTTTTTCCGGGGGTAGACACCCGCACCCCCAAACACAAAAATCTCGTGCCTTCGGCGCTCGCAAAATCATCAAAATTCTAAATCGTAATATTTTTCCTGGGGATACCGCGGACCCCCCAAAATTCCAAGCTAATTTGCGTATTCATTAATGAAAAAATCAAGTATCTCCTGTGGCGCGCGAGGGGGGGGGTTACGAAATATTGAGGACCTTTGCCCCCCCCCCCCCCCCCCCCCCCCATTACGTTTCATCTTCCTACGCCGCTGTACTTGTGTTAGCTATGCCGAGCTCTGAAATAAAACTATATGTAAGTCTTTGATCCTTGGGCAGTTTGAAAAAAATACATGTACATTGTATAAATGGATGTATTGGTTAAGGAAATGCCACAAAAAACCTCACTTTCCTCACTATCGAAGCTACTTGGAACCCTTCTTCTTGGATTTACCAGGTACAGCTTTTATGACTGAAGGCTTTAAAGGTCACCTATGTTTTAGTAACCAATAAAGTTATATGTGCCATAACTGGGCGATTTCTACAATTTTTTTCTGGATTTTTACTACATGTACTTTTTTTACGGTCTAGGGGAGATAATTCATTCCTTGGAACGTACGGAATATTCCCCTTATCCACTTCACCAAAAATCTCTCCGTTTGACTATGCGATTGGCTGCAGTAAATAGATTATCTTGGGTTCCCTTTGATGATGTGACTTTTTAAAATATGAAGGTTAAATAAATGAAAAATTCTGCTACAAGTACATTTGTACAATGGAATACCAAAATAAGATTACTTACGTTGTACATTTGTTTTGCATTACAGAAACTGTACAAGATGCCGGAAGGAACTGAAGAAAAGTCCCACAAGTGTGGCAGCTGTAACAAACGATTCAGTCACGCGTCTACGCTACAAGCGCACATGAAAATCCACACAGGGAATGCCCTATGCACGTGTGACCATTGTGGCAAGGAATTCATCGCCCTGTCGCACCTAAAGAAACACCTTATGACACACACCGGCGAAAAACCTTACACGTGTCCGACTTGTGGTCAAGGCTTCACGCAGCTGAGCAATCTACAGTCGCACAAGAGGTCACATACAGGGGAAAGACCATACTATTGTGATGTATGTGGAAAAGATTTTAATAGATTAGATCATCTAAAGACACACATAAGGACACACACGAACACGAAGCTTTACAAGTGTGATATATGTGGTAAACGGTGCAGCCAGTCATCTAGTCTAAAGACACATATGAGGACGCACACAGGGGAAAAGCCTTACTTACACGTGTCCGCTATGTGGTAAGGAATTCAAAAGGCGTGACAATTTACAGACACACATGAACACGCATATCGGCGAGAATTTACACAGGTGTAATATCTGTTGAAAAGATTTCGGAAACAAGCACATCCTGAAAAAACACAAGACCACACATTCTGGAGAGAAACCATACCATTGTGACCTCTGCGACAAGTTTTTCAGCCAGTTATCTACCTTACAAGCGCACACAAGAACTCACACTGGGGACGGCCTTTACAGGTGCGATATCTGCCGTAAAGGCTTCATCACACCATCACTACTATTGAAGCATCAGCGGTCACACACGGGAGAGAAACCGTACGAGTGTGATGTCTGTGGCAGCCGTTTTGGCCAGTCATCGCAACGAAACAGACATAAACTCTCCCATTCCGAGAAGCGATTTAGGTGTGATGTTTGTGGGAGTGATTTTACAAGAACGTCTAATTTGCAGAAACACGTTATGAAGCATTGATACAGAAGACAAACAAAACGGTTCAATAACTAACAAGAAATCAAAAGTGAAACTTAACGACTCGATGAGAACGAAAAAATTAAAAGTTGAAATGAACGATTCTATGATTGGACAGGAATCAACAGCGGAGTCTTATGGTTCAGGGATGGATCATGGATTACCATCTGAACATAATGATTTACTGGAGCTTCAAGAAACAACAGTAGAACTTAACGATTCGGTGAATGGTCATGAATTAAAATCTGAGCCAAGCGAGACAATGAATTGTCAGCAATCAACGTTTGAGTCTAATTATTCAGTGATTGACCAGGAATTAAAATCTGAGCCTAGCGTGTCGGTGGATGACCAAGAATTCACGGTAGATTCAACTTATGAACATGACTCAATAGTACTAGTGGAGACTAACGATTCAGTGATTGTTCATGAATTCAGACCTGGGCCTAGTGAGTCAGTGGGTGATGAGGATTCAATGGTAGTTCCAAAGGATTCGGTAAATGCTCAGGAATTAAGTGTTGAGTCCAACGATTCAGGAAAGAGCAAGGAACCAGTAAAGTGCCATATTTGCGAAAAGATTTTCAAACGACAGAATCAATTGCAGTCTCATTTAACGACACATACCAGTGAAAAGCCTTATGAATGCGAGACATGTGGTAAAAGTTTCAACAATTTAAGTCACTTGGAAAGACATTTGCTGACCCACACTGGAGAGAAACGATACGAGTGTAAGGAATGTGGCCACTGCTTCAGTCAGGCACCACATCTTTCATACTGGGGTTAAACCGTTTGTGTGTACAGTCTGTGATAAAACGTTTGCTCGATCGACGTCACTAAATACAGGTGATACTGACTAATAGAGTTACTAGAGTATGGTTAGTTAATCGGGAACGACTAAAATACTGAGGTTTCTTTTGGTGCTGCTTTTGCCTCAGATAAATCGTTAATTCTGTAGGCATGTCTAAAGAAACATGTAAAGGACTTTTACTTGACAAATGTTTAGGATGGTTAGCAATATGAGAAACCGATAAATGATTAAAACGACTTCTAGTAATAAAGTGATGTATTAGAGAGCTGAAGAGTAAAACAATTTACGAAGGCTTGCCAGGGTACTGATTGACATTTGGCCATCTGGTATGTTATATGTCCCGTGAAACTCGAGCATATCATAACAATATGTCATTCAATGTCAGTGTGTCTGTACAGAGTATATGTTGTATTGTCTTTTACATAACTAATTAGATATAAGCAACAAATAAATCTATTCTTTGTCGTCTTTACAGGATGCTTGGTTATAATTTTTATTATTAGATAAGTAAATTAACATTTCGTTGTTTTCTTAGTTCATGTCTCTAGTTCTACAATCTACCGCACTGGCAATGGTTGCATGGATAAATCAACTTAGTAAAGAAAACTGATTTTGATGAGGCAGTAGTGAATATGTGATATTTATATAGCGGATACAATTTATAAAAGAATATAACAAAGCAAATCCGTAGTCAAAACTCAAAAACGTTAAAGCAAAGTTCATGAAACAAATAATGTTAACATGCAAGCATTTTCTGCTCATTTCACAAAATCTAGATAATATCTGTGTGAAGACAATCTTATTAATGAATAATGGAACCCAAGGTATTTTTTTTTCAAATAGCATGGCAATAGCATTTGCCACCAGAACTGTCAATAACATTTTATCTTTTAAGTTGCAAGTTATTAAAGTAACTCGGTTACCAGAACCTTTTCTATGAACCAGTCAAAGGTATGAAAAATAGGATTGGGGTATTTTTACCATCAGAATGTAGTTGTAATTTCTTCCATGGTAACCCCATTATTGTCATTTATTCAAACTTTTATAGTAAAATTCCAATGAAGCCGTACCCACATATGCCTAAGAGCTACCATAGTTAATACACTTCGACACACAAACATGATTCTGGCTTTGCATACTACAGAATTATCTCCCTTGCGGGTAAGTTGTGACGTCATTGCTTTGTGAGTGAAAATCACGTCGTTTTCTCCAAAAGAATAAGACACTACACATACACTAACCTGACCTGACAACCAATACTAGCCTGCAAGGGCAGATAACTCCATACTAAAACTAAAATATTTCAATTCATTTTCAATTGCATGAATTTCTTTTTTCATATCACTACATTGATGTAACAGTATGTCATAGGGAGAGAAATTTTAACATCTTAGCATAGAAGATTCTTACGCACGGGTTGTTTTGCAATAAATTAATGTTTAAAGTGTTTTCATAACTCGCAGACAAGGTAGCCACGTTTAAAATCTTTATTGTTAAATTGCGTATATATAAAAAAAAATCTTATTCAAATTGGAACGTACAAGTCGTATTCTTCATCTGCTCACCATATATCCTATCGAAATACTCGTTTTGTGCTATTGTGAAATGGTTCTTCCAGTCTCCAACTTCTCCTGGAAACAAAAGGGGTGTGCCATAAAAGCATGTTACACATATAAGTATATGATAAATATTTCAATGAGTGTTACGAGCTTTAGAATTGAAAGAGAGAGCGTTTCATTAATTTTTTTTATGAAATTAGCACAACTTCACGATACTTTTATCGCATGACTACAAAAACATATATTTCAAAGAATCGCAACGTTCAAATTTGTTCATGAAATTCCGGTGGTGTTAATTCTCTATTCAGGGAAATACGTAATTTCAATAAGTTTAATTTCGTCATTTTTATTATTTCACCCGAAGGAAGGACCAATTTGATGACCCAGATTATGTTCAAGCAATAACACAATGAAAGCCACTCCCCTGTATACATATTTAAGTGTAATGTCCCGTGTCAACTGATAAGTGTAATGTCCCGTGTCAACTGATAAGATACATGTATGTTACCTTTGCGATATATCGGGAGCTTCTTCTCGTCTGACATCTGGTGTATGTAATCCTGATCCGACGGGTTGATTTCCTCCATAACAGTTTTTACCATTGTCTTAAATGTACATCTCTCTGTAACTTCTTTCAGGAAATTCTCGTCGTGAGATTCTCCGAGAAATGTCACTATCTTTGTGACATTGGAAAGAAGATCCTGTGGATAAAGGGTCATTTTCCATTTTCATGTCAATGAGATGTTAAGTCGAAAGGATTGAATAACAGGCAAAGCCTATATAAATTATTCTCTACGGTGGATAAAGTGATACATATTTTGAAATGAATAATTATGTAACAATAATTCAATTTTGCTTGTTACGAGCATTTTCATTGGCTTACAAATTTACTTTATCATCCCATAAAGGAAACAAGAGGCCCATGGGCCTTAACGGTCATCTGACTATTGGCACAATACAACATAGTCATTTAAAGATTTTAGCCATTTTTGCCAGCTGTGATCTTGAATGAAGATCAATGTCATTTTTTAAAAAACAAATATGGTAGCCCTTCATCCCAGCAAGTCACAGGCCCAATAACAGGTCTCTAGGCCTCTTAGTTATTCACAAAAAGTTATTTCCAGATTTTAGCCTATTTGACCCCTGTGACCTTGAATGAATGTCAAGGTCATTCATTTGAAGAAATTTGATAGCCTTTCATCCCAGCATGCTACAGGCCCAATATCAGTGTCCTGGGCCTTCTGGTTCTTGATTAGAAGTCATTTAAAGATTTTAGCCTATTTGACCCCTGTGACCTTGAATGAAGGTCAAGGTCATTTATTTGAACAAATTTGATAGTCATTCATCCCAGCATTCTGCAGGCCCAATATGAGTATCATGGGCCTTTTGGTTCTTGAGAAGAAGTCATTAAACGATTATAGCCTATTTGACCCCTGTGACCTTGAATGAAGGTCAAGGTCATTTCTTTGAACAAACTTGATAGCCGTTCACCCCAGCATGCTGCAGGCCCAATATGAGTATCATGGGCCTTTTGGTTCATGAGAAGAAGTCATTTAAAGATTTTAGCCTATTTGACCCCTGTGACCTTGATTGAAAGTCAAGGTCATTCATTTGAACAAACTTGGAAGCCCTTCATCCCAGCATGCTACAGGCCCAATATGAGTATCCTTGGCCTTTTGGTTCTTGAGAAGAAGTCGTTTAAAGATTTTAGCTTTTGTGACCCCTGTGACCTTGAATGAAAATCAAAGTCATTCATTTGAAGAAACTTTATAGCCCTTCATCCTAACATGTCAGGGGCCCAATATCAGGTCTCTAGACCTCTTAATTATTCAAAAGAAGTTGTTTAAATTATTTTAACCTATTTGACCCCTGTGACCTTGAATGAAGGTCAAGGTCATTCATTTGAACAAACTTCATAGCCCTTCATCCCAACATGTCAGGGGCCCAATATCAGGTCTCTAGGCCTCTTAGTTATTCACAAGAAGTTGTTTAAATGAGTTTAGCCTATTTGACACCTGTGAACTTGAATGAAGGTCAAGGTCATTCATTTGAACAAACTTGGTAGCCCTTCATCCCAGCATGCTACAGGCCACATATCAGTACCCTGGGGCTTCTAGTTCTTGAGAAGAAGTCGTTTAATGATTTTAGCCTTCTTGACCCCTGTGACCTTGAAGGATGGTTAAGGTCGTTCATTTAAACAAACTTCATAGCCTTCATCCCAACATGTCAGGGACCCAATATCAGGTCTCTAGGCTTCTTAGTTATTCACAAGATGTTGTTTAAAGGATTTTAGCCTATTTGACCCCTGTGACCTTGAATGAAGGTCAAGGTCATTCATTTGAACAAACTTGGTAGCCCGTCATCCCAGCATGCTACAGGTCAAATAGCAGTACCCTGGGGCTTCTGGTTATTGAGAAGGAGTCGTTTGAATGAAAAGTTTACGGACGGCGCACGACGACGGACGGTGCATGATGACAATAGGTCATCCTGACTCTTCGGGTCAGATGACCTAAAAATGGCGTTGCCGTTTGTAACGTTGATTCTGATTGGCCGAGATGACGACGTAATGATTTCATAGACAAAAGAGTCCCAAAATGAATTTTGAATATTGAAAAGATAATCTTTAGTAAATTGAATTATAAGGATTAATTCGAATAGATTTGTTATGTTATGGAGATATAACACAAAAATCTGAGTGTACTCTCATAATAAACCGCTTCGAGGTTTATTTAAAGTACACTCAGTATTTTGTGTTAGATCTCCATAACATAAAAAATCTATTCAAGTTATTCCTTAATTGAAACATAGAAAGGTAACTAATTAGGTTGTATGTGCATATTACATAAATAGATACACTCATACATACTATTACACACAAATACAAACTAAATATAGATGCAGTTATTTTAAAGTAAGGTATATGAAATACAATACATGTGAAATATAGCTTTTTATAAAGAATAATAAACAGGTGGTTTGACAAAAAGGGTCATTTTCAGTGTGCCTTTATTTTTTAATTATTTATCTCTTTATAGAATCCGTCAAACTCCTTATGACGCTCCTTAACATAACTGCTGGATGAAACTAAGTCGACCATAGCTGGTTATTCAAGTTCCAATTATATGTAAAATTTAACACCCTATCCAGTGAAGAATGTTAAGACCATTGTTCAAACTATTAGTTAAACTTTTTTTATCTAATGTCTTCATACAACAATATCATATACAATCGATATAAAGGAACATAGAAACAAGTGTCTAAGACAATTATGTTAATCTATTAGTTTTAGTTCAAAATAGTTCAAACTATTATGCCGTCGCATGCATGCCATAGTACATAGACTAGGAGTTCCAGAAGACGCAATGTCTTGTAAGCCACCCACATACGCTTGTCACGTCTGCAAATGATACTAGAGGACTTGTTAAAGGGGCGAGTATTCAGCTGAATTACAAATCTATTGTCGTACGCAGGTAATATATCTTCACATTATTTATACATAAATCAAGTTACACGAATTTCACGTTACATTCACGTGGATTTCACGTAAAACAATCTTCACGTTAATTTACTTTAATAAGTTTCAAGTGAAATTCACTGGAAAAATTATTGGCTATGTAGGTCTAATTACATTTGACCAAAACATACCTGTTTCATTTCCTCGTATATCAAGTATAGGATGTTATCGCCTTTGTAGGTAGTTTTGGTCTTTTCCCAGGCAAAAAAGGCGTCAAACCAAGAACCATACAGCACTTGTAACAGAAAACAACAAGAGGCATACTGAGAAGCATCTACACAACAAACACTCACTTACAGAAATGACCATGTGTCCCTTAGTAACTGGTTTGTATTCTATATAAAGAGTGAACTTTTTTGTTTTATATGACTTTACAACGTTTATGCTTCTTCCATGTATGTTGCCTTTGAGATCTTATCCAGAGAAAATACTTTGATGAAATCATTCAGCCAATTGTACAAATACAGAAGCCGAATATGACCATCATGAAAATAAATTGCTTGTAAATGGAAACAAACGAAGCTTTTATTTTCGTTATTAAAATGTTTAATGGTGCTATCGTAATTACAAGGTTTTTTTCATTGATAAGCAATTCATTTTTTGGTGGTCCTATTCAGCTTCTGTATACACAGCTTTCATAGTCATGCCTGACAAAACTATTTTCCATTACGAAAAATAAACAAGTCATTGGGGAAACTGCACAAAACTATATATTTTTTTTATTTATTTTCCTGTGTGTATGCGATTTCCACATATAACATTACTGTACTTACTTTTCCCACAAGTATAAAACTTGAGGAATCCTTCCCATGAGCCTCTGTAATCGGGAGCATTTAACTTGGTCATAAATAAATGATAAGAGACTGCCACATCTTTTGGGTTCCGAGTGATCATTAAAACTTTACCCTTCCCCTCCCTGACCTGTTGAGGAAGTTCATCAAACGTGAGATGGGATCCAAACACCCTGGGTGATGGTAGTTTGTCTAGAAAGTCCACCTCGTTGTAGTCCAAGAAATACGGAGAACCCATGTATTGTGATTTGCCCGTACGGAGCATACTGCCTATAGTAAAGACCCAATGAGTACCTGTAACATGAATACCTTTCTATCAGTGTATGCCAACAACATAGAACCAAGGGAAGCACCTGGTAACGATTACATCGGGTTTATTCTGCTTATGGTATTTAAAGTTACTGCACCACTGTAGAATGGTATGTTTTCTTCATCAGCAGACAAAAAAAATTTTCTTCAGTAACCAAAGTTATTTTTACATCATTACCACCAATGAAATGTATGAGCTTCTTATTTTTAATACTTCAAAATTGAAAAAAAATATTAAAATAATAAATTGTGTCCCGGAAAAACCCGTAGCACTAAGTACTACAGGGAATAAATTACTAATTGCAAAATTCAACAAAAGCGAAATAATTTATTTTCTATTATTATTTACTATTTTTTTAATTTTGTATTAATTAGACATCCATGAAGAAACAGCAATTATTGTTTAAATGTTGAGAATCGTTTATGCTCTGTCAGCGTTGGAGCATCTTAAGCTAATATAAAATTCACAAATTATTGTGCTTCAGAAGAAGGTGATGACTAGAAAAACAGTTTGTTAAGCACGTGTGATCAATTATCCTATCATAGGCTAAAACTATGGCGTTGACTATGTGATGATTTTGATACTGTAAATCAACTGTTTTTTGCGTGAGTTACTGTCGCTAATTTTGCGATCCACTGTTTTTCTTGTGAGAAATTTCCGTTCATTTGTTAAGCTCGCGTATGTTAATCTTCGCGAACTTGTTTTTAGATGGAATTCACTAGAAGCGGCGAAAGAAACTTGGTTTACAGTATATGTACTTGGACTAAACGTAAGTACTGAAACTGTCAACGTATACATTTTTTCGAGTATCTAGTTTTGGGATTTGCTCAAATAAACATTTCGCGATATTATTTAAAAGGCACCTGCTAACTTTTTCCAATATAGTTTTATAAAAAAAAATAAGAATTACTCGCGGGCGTTGGGGGTTGATTTATAAATATCGATTTAGCGAAAGATTTATTATAATAACTGTACTGGAATAGAAAAAAAAGTCTCTGGATATGTGATGATTTTGATTAAATGACAAAAAGTCACCATTTTAACAAAGACGTATCGTTGTACAGTAACCATATACTAGAAACCATTGAAAATAAAAATGAATTGTGCGGTGAACAAAAATACTCCTACCATTGTTGTTACGACAGTCAAATTCGAAACAACCAAGATCGTAACAATTTAAAGAGATTTTCTTTATTTCATTTTATTGATTTTGTTGTACAACTCAACTTTGATATATATACCTTTTGAGATTCGGTCCTATTCGGCTTCCGTATGGCTTACGTATTTATTCTTTAACTTTGTTTCCTCTAACATGTATTACAATTTCAGGGTTTTATACTCAGTTAAAGATGGTCTACCGCTGACAACTAGTATTTTTTCTCTATCAAAAACAAGAGCAGACGAATAAGTAATTTTCTTCAGTTACAAAAGTTACTACTTTACACCATTACCACCATTAAAAAGTTTGAGCTTCTAATTTTACTTCAAGATAAAGATATTAAGAATATTTATCCTATATGGAATGACGTATTGATTGCGCATGCACCAAAAGCAAATCAAATTATTTTATATTACTTTGTTTTGTTAATTAAACATATATCGTACAAATAAAGAATACTGTTTATGCTGTGTCGCCGGCGGAGCATCTATTCTTTTATATAGAATTCAATTCTTTCCCATCAAATCGCATTAATGTCAATTTGATAAGCTGTCACGATAGGTTTATGAGAGTTAGTTCCCTTCTCCAGTATAATTTTATAAACAACTGTAATCTGTGCACAAATAACGGTTCTTTATGTCGGCCCAGTTCAGATAAACTAGAGACTTACTTATAGTTATAAACATAGATGACTACGTATACCTCTTGGAAATAAGAGCGATGACTACAGATATGCCTGAAGTATAGGAGACTTAGGATAGGATAGCACAAACGTATCATCGTTTCTGATATACCTGACTTAGGATAGGATAGCACAAACGTATCATCGTCTCGGATATATATACCTGACTTAGGATAGGATAGCACAAACGTATCATCGTCCCGGATATATATACCTGACTTAGGATAGGATAGCACAAACGTATCATCGTCCCGGATATACATGTATATACCTGACTTAGGATAGGATAGCACAAACGTATCATCGTCCCGGACCTCCATCTTATCCAACCTCTCCAAATGGTCTTTGATGTTGCCGGGTACGATGCTGGCAAAATATTTGCCATTGTACTTTTTGGTTTTTAGACAGTTCCCGTCGGAGTCTGTTTCCTCTATCCATTCGCACATCCTGACTAGTGTATACAATCTATGTGGTGGTATGTCGTGGTGGTAATATAAATAGTAACACGTGTCTCATGTTATGTTTATATAGGTCACACATACGTTGTAGGAAGATCCACGATGATCAATGCACCATAGTATACAATCTATGTCCCTGATGGTGATAGTAACACATGCCTCCAGGTTATGTTTATATAGGTCAAAGGTCACACACATACCATCATTGGAGATCCACGATGATCAATGCACCATAGTATCCAATCTATGTCCCTGATGGTGATAGTAACACATGCCTCCAGGTTATGTTTATATAGGCCAAAGGTCACACACATACCATCATCGGAGATCCACGATGATCAATGCATCATAGTATCCAATCTATGTCCCTGATGGTGATAGTAACACATGCCTCCAGGTTATGTTTATATAGGTCAAAGGTCACACACATACCATCATGGAGATCCACGATGATCAATGCACCATAGTATCCAATATATGTCCCTGATGGTGATAGTAACACATGCCTCCAGGTTATGTTTATATAGGTCAAAGGTCACACACATACCATCATGGAGATCCACGATGATCAATGCACCATAGTATACAATCTATGTCCCTGGTGGTGATAGTAACACATGCCTCCAGGTTATGTTTATATAGGCCAAAGGTCACACACATACCATCATCGGAGATCCACGATGATCAATGCATCATAGTATCCAATCTATGTCCCTGGTGGTGATAGTAACATATGTCTCCAGGTTATGTTTATATAGGTCAAAGGTCACACACATACCATCATCTGATCCCAGGAGATCCACGATGATCAATGCACCATAGCGTAGATCAATCAACCGTAGGGCTGTGACGGTGTTTACACGGTGGGATGTCGACTTCGATATCATCCATTGATGGTGTGATTCATTTAGTTGTCTTAAAAAGTACAATAATGCCGTTACAGGGTACATGTACTTTGTAAAACTCTAAGGAACACTTATTTTAAACTTTATTTTACGCAAATGTGAATTTCTATTCCGTAAATGTTGTATGTCGTAAATTACATCAAATTGACATGCTCCGTAAGTTCACTTTAGATGTTTATATATCTTTTTATGTGCTAAGGGATTATTTTTCAATGGTACACACTATATATATAGACATGGCAGAAAATAATAACATGTTTAGCATACAAATAATGTGTATATGTATAAGTAAACTGTAGACATGGCAGAACATTTTAACATGTTTAGCATACAAATAATGTGTATATGTATAAGTAAAATGTAGACATGGCAGAACATTTTAACATGTTTAGCATACAAATAATGTGTATATGTATAAGTAAAATGTAGACATGGCAGAACATTTTAACATGTTTAGCATACAAATAATGTGTATATGTATAAGTAAAATGTAGACATGGCAGAACATTTTAACATGTTTAGCATACAAATAATGTGTATATGTATAAGTAAAATGTAGACATGGCAGAACATTTTAACATGTTTAGCATACAAATAATGTGTATATGTATAAGTAAAATGTAGACATGGCAGAACATTTTAACATGTTTAGCATACAAATAATGTGTATATGTATAAGTAAAATGTAGACATGGCAGAACATTTTAACATGTTTAGCATACAAATAATGTGTATATGTATAAGTAAAATGTAGACATGGCAGAACATTTTGACATGTTTAGCATACAAATAATGTGTGTATATGTATAAGTAAAATGTAGACATGGCAGAACATTTTAACATGTTTAGCATACAAATAATGTGTATATATGTATAAGTAAAATGTAGACATGGCAGAACATTTTAACATGTTTAGCATACAAATAATGTGTATATGTATAAGTAAAATGTAGACATGGCAGAACATTTTAACATGTTTAGCATACAAATAATGTGTATATGTATAAGTAAAATGTAGACATGGCAGAACATTTTAACATGTTTAGCATACAAATAATGTGTATAATAAGTAAAATGTAGACATGGCAGAACATTTTAACATGTTTAGCATACAAATAATGTGTATATGTATAAGTAAAATGTAGACATGGCAGAACATTTTAACATGTTTTAGCATACAAATAATGTGTATATGTATAAGTAAAATGTAGACATGGCAGAACATTTTAACATGTTTAGCATACAAATAATGTGTATATGTATAAGTAAAATGTAGACATGGCAGAACATTTTAACATGTTTAGCATACAAATATGTGTATATGTATAAGTAAAATGTAGACATGGCAGAACATTTTAACATGTTTAGCATACAAATAATGTGTATATGTATAAGTAAATGTAGACATGGCAGAACATTTTAACATGTTTAGCATACAAATAATGTGTATATGTATAAGTAAAATGTAGACATGGCAGAACATTTTAACATGTTTAGCATACAAATAATGTGTATATGTATAAGTAAAATGTAGACATGGCAGAACATTTTAACATGTTTAGCATACAAATAATGTGTATATGTATAAGTAAAATGTAGACATGGCAGAACATTTTGACATGTTTAGCATACAAATAATGTGTATATGTATAAGTAAAATGTAGACATGGCAGAACATTTTAACATGTTTAGCATACAAATAATGTGTATATGTATAAGTAAAATGTAGACATGGCAGAACATTTTAACATGTTTAGCATACAAATAATGTGTATATGTATAAGTAAAATGTAGACATGGCAGAACATTTTAACATGTTTAGCATACAAATAATGTGTATATGTATAAGTAAAAATGTAGACATGGCAGAACATTTTAACATGTTTAGCATACAAATAATGTGTATATGTATAAGTAAAATGTAGACATGGCAGAACATTTTAACATGTTTAGCATACAAATAATGTGTATATGTATAAGTAAAATGTAGACATGGCAGAACATTTTAACATGTTTAGCATACAAATAATGTGTATATGTATAAAGTAAAATGTAGACATGGCAGAACATTTTAACATGTTTAGCATACAAATAATGTGTATATGTATAAGTAAAATGTAGACATGGCAGAACATTTTAACATGTTTAGCATACAAATAATGTGTATATGTATAAGTAAAATGTAGACATGGCAGAACATTTTAACATGTTTAGCATACAAATAATGTGTATATGTATAAGTAAAATGTAGACATGGCAGAACATTTTAACATGTTTAGCATACAAATAATGTGTATATGTATAAGTAAAATGTAGACATGGCAGAACATTTTAACATGTTTAGCATACAAATAATGTGTATATGTATAAGTAAAATGTAGACATGGCAGAACATTTTAACATGTTTAGCATACAAATAATGTGTATATGTATAAGTAAAATGTAGACATGGCAGAACATTTTAACATGTTTAGCATACAAATAATGTGTATATGTATAAGTAAAATGTAGACATGGCAGAACATTTTAACATGTTTAGCATACAAATAATGTGTATATGTATATAGTAAAATGTAGACATGGCAGAACATTTTAACATGTTTAGCATACAAATAATGTGTATATGTATAAGTAAAATGTAGACATGGCAGAACATTTTAACATGTTTAGCATACAAATAATGTGTATATGTATAAGTAAAATGTAGACATGGCAGAACATTTTAACATGTTTAGCATACAAATAATGTGTATATGTATAAGTAAAATGTAGACATGGCAGAACATTTTAACATGTTTAGCATACAAATAATGTGTATATGTATAAGTAAAATGTAGACATGGCAGAACATTTTAACATGTTTAGCATACAAATAATGTGTATATGTATAAGTAAAATGTAGACATGGCAGAACATTTTAACATGTTTAGCATACAAATAATGTGTATATGTATAAGTAAAATGTAGACATGGCAGAACATTTTAACATGTTTAGCATACAAATAATGTGTATATGTATAAGTAAAATGTAGACATGGCAGAACATTTTAACATGTTTAGCATACAAATAATGTGTATATGTATAAGTAAAATGTAGACATGGCAGAACATTTTAACATGTTTAGCATACAAATAATGTGTATATGTATAAGTAAAATGTAGACATGGCAGAACATTTTAACATGTTTAGCATACAAATAATGTGTATATGTATAAGTAAAATGTAGACATGGCAGAACATTTTAACATGTTTAGCATACAAATAATGTGTATATGTATAAGTAAAATGTAGACATGGCAGAACATTTTAACATGTTTAGCATACAAATAATGTGTATATGTATAAGTAAAATGTAGACATGGCAGAACATTTTAACATGTTTAGCATACAAATAATGTGTATATGTATAAGTAAAATGTAGACATGGCAGAACATTTTAACATGTTTAGCATACAAATAATGTGTATATGTATAAGTAAAATGTAGACATGGCAGAACATTTTAACATGTTTAGCATACAAATAATGTGTATATGTATAAGTAAAATGTAGACATGGCAGAACATTTTAACATGTTTAGCATACAAATAATGTGTATATGTATAAGTAAAATGTAGACATGGCAGAACATTTTAACATGTTTAGCATACAAATAATGTGTATATGTATAAGTAAAATGTAGACATGGCAGAACATTTTAACATGTTTAGCATACAAATAATGTGTATATGTATAAGTAAAATGTAGACATGGCAGAACATTTTAACATGTTTAGCATACAAATAATGTGTATATGTATAAGTAAAATGTAGACATGGCAGAACATTTTAACATGTTTAGCATACAAATAATGTGTATATGTATAAGTAAAATGTAGACATGGCAGAACTTTTAACATGTTTAGCATACAAATAATGTGTATATGTATAAGTAAAATGTAGACATGGCAGAACATTTTAACATGTTTAGCATACAAATAATGTGTATATGTATAAGTAAAATGTAGACATGGCAGAACATTTTAACATGTTTAGCATACAAATAATGTGTATATGTATAAGTAAAATGTAGACATGGCAGAACATTTTAACATGTTTAGCATACAAATAATGTGTATATGTATAAGTAAAATGTAGACATGGCAGAACATTTTAACATGTTTAGCATACAAATAATGTGTATATGTATAAGTAAAATGTAGACATGGCAGAACATTTTAACATGTTTAGCATACAAATAATGTGTATATGTATAAGTAAAATGTAGACATGGCAGAACATTTTAACATGTTTAGCATACAAATAATGTGTATATGTATAAGTAAAATGTAGACATGGCAGAACATTTTAACATGTTTAGCATACAAATAATGTGTATATGTATAAGTAAAATGTAGACATGGCAGAACATTTTAACATGTTTAGCATACAAATAATGTGTATATGTATAAGTAAAATGTAGACATGGCAGAACATTTTAACATGTTTAGCATACAAATAATGTGTATATGTATAAGTAAAATGTAGACATGGCAGAACATTTTAACATGTTTAGCATACAAATAATGTGTATATGTATAAGTAAAATGTAGACATGGCAGAACATTTTAACATGTTTAGCAAGATGTTTAACATGTTTAGCATACAAATAATGTGTATATGTATAAGTAAAATGTAGACATGGCAGAACATTTTAACATGTTTAGCATACAAATAATGTGTATATGTATAAGTAAAATGTAGACATGGCAGAACATTTTAACATGTTTAGCATACAAATAATGTGTATATGTATAAGTAAAACTATAAGTATGAAGAATAACACTATTATTCGTGGTATAAAGGCAGGTTTATGTTATCGAACTCCAACGTGTTTTGCTATTTTTATTGTTCAATATTTCTTTTTTTAGTTTGCGTACAAAACCTACCAATCCATACAACATAAACCAACTATCAGTAGGAGGATAGCTACAATTTACTATGTGTATCACATCTTTTCTGAAATGCATGTCGTAACAGTTGTTCTTTTTCCTACAACTTTCAAACACGTAGTTACCTCCGACAAAAATAAGAAGGCTATACTAGTACTCTACAGCAATTATTTAACAAACATTTGCAAACAAGTTTGAGAAAATAATACGTGCGTATACATGTGTCAGAACAAATATTGAATCAATTTCTAAAACAACTCATATTGTCGCATATTTTCGCATTTTGTTTACCATCAGCGCTATCTTATTTGTCTTGTTTTCCAATGCATAGTTAGGCTCAATGCAATCCATGTTTTGCTTTTGTCTTCTCTTTGAAGAGCGATAATATGTACTAGAAATAACTATGTTACATCAGCAGATTCTTAATGTTACCATCATACTGTAGCAATTAGAGGAATACATATTCATTTTTTGGTATATTGGCCTTAGTCTAACCATATGTGCTGTTTAATATAGATTACAGTAAGAATATTGTACACCATTTATCGCGAAAATAAAACCACACGCGAAAGAAAGTTGGTTTACAGTAACCAATTAAAGGCGTGTACTTGTAATAACTGAGGAGTAGTCAGTTTTTCTATATACTTATCAATGCTAATCTCACTATACTAGGAAGTTTATTTGTGGCAAAGTAGTTATAGCAAAAGAAGAGAAAATTATTATGGAAATATGCAATGCTTCTGCGACTTGATTTTCTGCTCCAATCTTCCTTTTTAGATATCGTTCGATAAAAGAAACTGAAATTCAGTTGTGATGAACACAGCCTGACAATGTCGATTTTAATTCACCCACCCCTGAAGACACATATGGACTCTTTTTATTATGAAGATGGAGGAGTTCATTATGGCATTTCAGGGATGTATGATTTAAGTCTATATAATGTTTTACACTAGGCCATTCTTGGCACAGCTCTGATGCACGCGTGCGTCGCGCATGATAAAATAAGTTCAAATTATTAAGCCATGTAGAACTTGAGAAGTGGGTCAAAGCTGGAACAGAAATGTAAACAAAATATTCATTGACCGACAAGTGAGAGGAGAGTACAGCTGTACTAAACCGGATAAAGCAACTATGGTTGGAAGTAACTTTTATTTAACATTGTTCTATATTGTGGTACTGCAACTTTCCGGTTGCAATGTCGATGCAGGAGCTCAAACTGTTCTGTCTTCCTCTGGCTCACCTAATGATTCGCTTGTTGAAGACAACTTAGAAAATCAGATGATGGACTCTTATGCAAAGGAGGGCGGCCTTATTGCAATGGTCCAAGGTCTTACAGCAGGGAACGAAATGTTACAAAATGCAACTTTACAACAGAGAGGTTTGGTCGAATTGTTTCAACGTTTTTCGGAATATAGTGCTAATATATCAACAAGAGGCTTTTGTCCACAGGGAATGTCGATGGTGTGCTGTAACGACACGGCACAAGTTTTCAATGACATCACTGACTTGCACTATGCAAAGCAGAGTAAGTATAGATAGTGCAAAGTTAGTATAGATTCTGATAATGTTATTGTCTATGTTTATAAATGCAAAATTTAAAAAGACAAATGATCAATCCTTGATGTCTTTTTGCACTAACGTGACCACACTGCCCAGGATAGCCGCTATAATTCACCGTCATCTTTATATCTTATAAACTCTCATTGAATGAATTAATATAGAGATATACCTGAGCAGGAGTTGTCATCTTCAATAAATATTGAACATTTGAAATGCCGATGAAGGATATTAATAAGTATTAAAATTATGGAAATCAGTTATCTATTAAACAAGCTAGGGTACTGTAACTTACTGTTGAAGATATATCAAGGGGTAATGCTTATTGATGTCTGGGTAAAAAAAATACATCCTTGAATTTAAAAAAAAACTCTGTCACGGTGACCTACTTTTCTGAAGATTGCATAAGAATTCTGAAAAATGAAATCAGGGTAGAGCAATCCGTGATGAATATTTTCTAAAAGGTATCATTGAGTAGGCCTAATGGGTTTATTGTCATCATGATTTTTGAGTTATATTTGTCATAGCTGGGCGAACATTTTGACATGCTATATTGCCTTCAATATTGAATTGAAAACTATAAGGTTTGATCACATGTGTGATGCCTTATATACGTAAGGTAAATCATGACACTGTAAACTTCTTGTTTTGTACGCCTTGTACAAATGTACTCTCAAAAATCATTTTCTAATTTGTACGAATGTACTGCTAAAATCATTTTTCTAATTTGTACAAAAAATACAACCTATTCTTTGTAAGTATTGTAATTTTCAAAATGTTGGAAACATTTGGTGGTGCAAACATATTAAAAACTTTTCTTAATTCGCGTGTTCACATAGACCGTTATAATATTATGGCATTCGATCTGCTAGAAGAAACTATGTAATTCGCTAATTGAGTGTTATGTTTTTGTACGATCAAACTTCCCACGGTATTCAAGTACACTTTTTTCTCAAATACTCATTTAGAAGCTTTACAAAAATAAAACATCTTATCCTATGTTGAGGTTATACAGCGACCCCTGGCATTATCAGAGGAAATTATTTTGACAGTACCCATCTGTCAGAAGTTTCAAATGTCGACAGGAAGCTCGGTTTACAGAAGGAATAGCGGAATAGCATTAATGTTAGCTTACCGATAAACTTGTTAGAGGCTTTCGGTGTCCCGGCAACATGATAAACTAAAGTGTTCTGGTATTACGTTGTAATATTGTGTGGGCCAGATAAAATACACTGTAAAACATAACCTGTTTATTTTTTATTTAGAAAAAAAATCGCAACATAACGTGTAAATACTCACCATTAAGGTAATAAGTATAATTGTTACCTGACCCTCTATATAAATGTAAATGAAGTAATTTCGCCTATTGACCGGTCAATAGTTTGACTGTTGACCGGGACGGAACGTTTGCATGCGTTTATTGTTGACGTCATAATTAATTGTTGACGTCATAAACACCGACGCGCCGGATCGACCAAAACACCGGTATTCTTTCGGCGAAAGTCTAATTCAACAGAACCTTTGTGATAAATTTAAGATTGCGGTTCAGGTAAAAAAACAGTTGTTTCATGCCTTTTCAGTCAACAGTCAAAACTCTTTCCCTCGATGTTGGGACTAACCGTATAAACTGTTTCCCCCGGCTTCCGACCTCGGGAAACAGTTCATCGGGTTGGTCCCAACACCTCGGGAAAGAGTTTTGACAATACTTTTTCTATCCAGTGTCAATGAACAATAATCGTAGTCGTTGTACATGTTTGGGTTTTGGGTTTTCTTTCTTTCTAAAAAAATAAAAATAAACAAACTATGATTATAATAAATAACATTCGATACAATTCAAGGGGTTACTATCACTGCCGTAATATGACTATGTCGGGGCAAATCACATATTCTCCACTGTAAAGCTCGAGATTGGACAAGTATGCTTAATGTTGTTCATTAAGTATTATGTTTACTACCATTTAGATGAATTGCGTTCCCCTTAAAAGTGTAACAAAGATTTCATTCTTGGTAAGATGAATGTAGAAAGTCTTGTTGTTACCGAACATATACAGCTATCTAAATTATAATACTATTTTAACAGATCAGATTTCTTTGAAAATGTTAATTTAAAATGTCGTTCATCAATTATTAATTTGCGATACTTTGAATCTACTTTATTTACATATCTCATGAATATTAACTTCATGATGTAATTATCGCCTCGACCAGGCTTTCTCTGCATTCGATAAATTAACAACTTTACACAGACTTCATTAAAGTTGAATAAAACCACTGTCTGTCTATATTGTTAGTAATTATAACCAAAGCTTAAGTAAGCATTACTGCAAATTAATACAAAGACAAACGACATGAGCATTAGAAACTGAAGTGATTTCTAAAATGTATGGGTTTTTTTCTTTAACAAGATATAACCGATATTTTTTCAGTCGTTGATGCCAGTTCAAAATTACCAAGTGGCATACTGCAAGGAAAGAAAAATTGGCTAGGTAGTTATGAAGGATGTATACAAGCTGTATCACCGGTTAACAACATAACAAAACGCCAAATCAAGGGCAGATATTGTATGACCGCTACCCAGATAGGGGTAAGTACCGTCAAATCAAGGGCAGATACTGCATGACCGCTACCCAGATAGGGGTAAGTACCGTCAAATCAGGGGCAGATACTGCATGACCGCGACCCAGATAGGGGTAAGTACCGTCAAATCAGGGGCAGATACTGCATGACCGCGACCCAGATAGGGATAAGTACCGTCAAATCAGGGGCAGATACTGCATGACCGCTACCCAGATAGGGGTAAGTACCGTCAAATCAGGGGCAGATACTGCATGACCGCGACCCAGATAGTGGTAAGTACCGTCAAATCAGGGGCAGATACTGCATGACCGCTACCCAGATAGGGGTAAGTACCGTCAAAACAGGGGCAGATACTGCATGACCGCGACCCAGATAGGGGTAGGGGCAGATACTGCATGAAAAAAAGAGTGTCACGTAAAACTCTTTTAAACATTTATAAAAGTTATATTTTACCTATTTTAGAATATGCTGATGTTTTATGGGATAACTGTACTGAACAATGTAAACTTCTGTTAGAGTCTGTCCACTTAGAAGCCGCTAGGATTATAACGGGATTGCGCAGAGGTACCTCCCATGATATACTTTATAAAGAACTAGCTTGGGAATCTCTCTCTGATCGGCGTCAAAAACACAAACTTATTTTTATGTTTAAGATACTCGGTGGATTTGCTCCACAGCATTTGATTGAAACTGTACAACCATTTTTATATCAGCCTGAAAATGAGAGATATCCACTAAGGATGACAAGATATTTTAATATTCCTATGTGCAGAACTGCAAGTTACTATACTAGTTTTTTTCCAAGTACCTTTAGAGAATTTAATTCTTTCGCTTTAAACTTTGACTTATCGAATGTTAATACTGTTGCACAATTTAAAACACTCCTTTTTAACATTAGTAAAATGGAACCTGATATAACAAATACCTTTATAAACAAAGGTTCTTGAATTATAAATATTACTCTGTGCCAGCTCAGACATTCCTCTAGCAATCTAAATTCTGACCTATTTCGCGATCATTTGAGAGATTCTCCCATTTGTTCTTGTGGCCTTGGTAATGAAACAGCCGAACATTATCTTTTCATATGTTCTTTATTTAATGAACAAAGATCATCACTCAGAACCAACATACATAATTCTAATACCCCCCACTCGCATTTTAACACAAAAAATCTACTGCATGGTTGTGACAATTGTTATGAAGAAACAAATACATATTTATTGCAATGCATATCAGAATATATATCTGAAACTAAAAGATTTTTTTTAGATTTTTCTACTATGATGGGTTGGGGAGATACACTAATAATGATATTCATTTATAATGTAATGTTAAATGTTAAAATATTTTGTTGATAATTGTTTTATACCGGATTTGTTTGGAGATGGCTAATATAGGCTCTGCCTGTTGCCAAATCCATTTGCATATTTTTTGCAATAAAATTTGTTGAAATGAAAATACTGCATGACCGCTACCCAGAAAGGGGTAGGTACCGTCAAAACAGGGGCAGATACTGCATGACCGCTACCCAGATAGGGGTAAGTACCGTCAAAACAGGGGCAGATACTGCATGACCGCGACCCAGATAGGGGTAAGTACCGTCAAATCAGGGGCAGATACTGCATGACCGCTACCCAGATAGGGGTAAGTACCGTCAAATCAGGGGCAGATACTGCATGACCGCTACCCAGATAGGGGTAAGTACCGTCAAATCAGGGGTAGATACTTCATGACTGCTACACAGTCAAATCAGAGGCAGAGCTGCGCTGTATACAAAATTATACAAATCATGGTAACGATCCGTTTATAATAGGAGCAGAAGAGATAGTATCACTCGAATAGATTATTGTACAAGTAGATGAGTATGGAAAATCTTATTTAAGCCGTCCAGGGTCCTTTTTATTAAAACTTGTGAATCATAAAGGCAATATATTCAGAAAACGTTGAGTTTCACCATGCTTAGCATGCTGTATCTATGGTAGTTCTGTCAAGATGATGTATGTGGTGTCTCATGTTTTCAAGCACTGCCGGAAGTATACATGTGCAGTGTTATAGGACTATTTCATGTGTGAATATAACGGAGAGGCATTTCTCTCATACCTAAGGGTGTAAAACTAGCTGGTCTAGGGCAATACACTCATGTCGCTTGAGGCTGTATTGCATGGCTTCCCATGCAATAAAGCCTCGTGACGTCATTACGTCAACAAGATTTCTATTTCCTCGGTAAAATTTTAACATATGAAAGAGTCTTATATTCTCTCATACCTACACGTGTAATATTGGCTGATCTAGGGTAATACACTCGTGTCGCCTGAAGCTGTATTACAAGACGTCACAGCGTCAACAAAATAACTATTTTCTAGGTACAATTTAACTCTTTTTTCACAAACTAGGCTGTATTTACTTAAAAGATAATATCACGCGATTTTCATGTTTGGAGAATTGACTTGTAGTCGCCTTTTTTCAAATTTATTTCAATATGGCGGAAAATCATAGTAGTAAAATTGCAATAAATCGCCGAGGTAGCCATGTCATACAGCTTCATACCACACGGGTGTGTTGTATTTGTAACCATGTCATACAGCCTCTAGCTGCAATATTGTAGCTCAAAAGACTTTTTAGACAGAATATGGTGTCGTCTTTAGAGCTACAATTGGTGCCTATTACTGCTAATGGAGCAAAATTATGATTACGCAAACCATTATAAAACGTTTGTTTGCATTTTATCGTACTTTAGTTGATATTGCTAACCTACTAAGCAATAAAACTGAACCATATAAAATATCAAATTCTCGTCGAGGCATTATTATTTTTACATAATATATATGAAGGGCTTTCTGAAGGGAATTTATACGGCAAGTCCACAAATTGTGAATCTGACGTCTTGTGAGCAGTACGGTAGATATTAAGAATGCTAGTTATGTTTGTTTTGGACACAAATGATATGTAAATGCATGTATACGCATAAAATAATTGGAAACCTACAAAAAAGAATAGAAAACTATGCCCGAGTGATTTTCGGAGGCAGTGCTCCACTACGACACATAGGGACCAATTAGTACCCGGCCGAAAGGTACTATACAGCCTCATACGACACCGGGTACGTATATTTGTTCTATATACAGCCTCATACGACACGGGGTGTGTTGTATTTGTAGCCATGTCATACATCTCACTCGACACGGGTGTATTGTATTTGTAGCCATGTCATACAACCTCATACGACACGGGTGTATTGTATTTGTAGCCATGTCATACAGCCTCATACGACACGGGTGTATTGTATTTGTAGCCATGTCATACAGCCTCATACGACACGGGTGTATTGTATTTGTAGCCATGTCATACAGTCTCATACGACACGGGTGTATTGTATTTGTAGCCATGTCATACAGTCTCATACGACACGGGTGTATTGTATTTGTAGCCATGTCATACAGTCCTCATACGACACGGGTGTATTGTATTTGTAGCCATGTCATACAGCCTCATACGACACGGGTGTATTGTATTTGTAGCCATGTCATACAGTCTCATACGACACGGGTGTATTGTATTTGTAGCCATGTCATACAGTCTCACTCGACACGGGTGTATTGTATTTGTAGCCATGTCATACAGCCTCATACGACACACGGGTGTATTGTATTTGTAGCCATGTCATACAGTTACCTCATACTACACGGGTGTATTGTATTTGTAGCCATGTCATACAGTTCATACGACACGGGTGTATTGTATTTGTAGCCATGTCATACAGCCTCATACGACACGGGTGTATTGTATTTGTAGCCATGTCATACAACCTCATACGACACGGGTGTATTGTATTTGTAGCCATGTCATACAGCCTCATACGACACGGGTGTATTGTATTTGTAGCCATGTCATACAGCCTCATACGACACAGGGTGTATTGTATTTGTAGCCATGTCATACAGCCTCATACGACACGGGTGTATTGTATTTGTAGCCATGTCATACAGCCTCATACGACACGGGTGTATTGTATTTGTAGCCATGTCATACAGCCTCATACGACACGGGTGTATTGTATTTGTAGCCATGTCATACAGCCTCATACGACACGGGTGTATTGTATTTGTAGCCATGTCATACAGCCTCATACGACACGGGTGTATTGTATTTGTAGCCATGTCATACAGCCTCATACGACACGGGTGTATTGTATTTGTAGCCATGTCATACAGCCTCATACGACACGGGTGTATTGTATTTGTAGCCATGTCATACAGCCTCATACGACACGGGTGTATTGTATTTGTAGCCATGTCATACAGCCTCATACGACACGGGTGTATTGTATTTGTAGCCATGTCATACAGCCTCATACGACACGGGTGTATTGTATTTGTAGCCATGTCATACAGCCTCATACGACACGGGTGTATTGTATTTGTAGCCATGTCATACAACCTCATACGACACGGGTGTATTGTATTTGTAGCCATGTCATACAGCCTCATACGACACGGGTGTATTGTATTTGTAGCCATGTCATACAGCCTCATACGACACGTGTGTATTGTATTTGTAGCCATGTCATACAGCCTCATACGACACAGGTGTATTGTATTTGTAGCCATGTCATACAGCCTCATACGACACGGGTGTATTGTATTTGTAGCCATGTCATACAGCCTCATACGACACGGGTGTATTGTATTTGTAGCCATGTCATACAGCCTCATACGACACGGGTGTATTGTATTTGTAGCCATGTCATACAGCCTCATACGACACGGGTGTATTGTATTTGTAGCCATGTCATACAGCCTCATACGACACGGGTGTATTGTATTTGTAAGCCATGTCATACAGCCTCATACGACACAGGTGTATTGTATTTGTAGCCATGTCATACAGCCTCATACGACACGGGTGTATTGTATTTGTAGCCATGTCATACAGCCTCATACGACACGGGTGTATTGTATTTGTAGCCATGTCATACAGCCTCATACGACACGGGTGTATTGTATTTGTAGCCATGTCATACAGCCTCATACGACACGGGTGTATTGTATTTGTAGCCATGTCATACAGTCTCATACGACACGGGTGTATTGTATTTGTAGCCATGTCATACAACCTCATACGACACGGTTGTATTGTATTTGTAGCCATGTCATACAGCCTCATACGACACGGGTGTATTGTATTTGTAGCCATGTCATACAACCTCATACGACACGGGTGTATTGTATTTGTAGCCATGTCATACAGCCTCATACGACACGGGTGTATTGTATTTGTAGCCATGTCATACAGCCTCATACGACACGGGTGTATTGTATTTGTAGCCATGTCATACAGCCTCATACGACACGGGTGTATTGTATTTGTAGCCATGTCATACAGCCTCATACAACACGGGTGTATTGTATTTGTAGCCATGTCATACAGCCTCATACGACACGGGTGTATTGTATTTGTAGCCATGTCATACAGCCGCCTCATACGACACGGGTGTATTGTATTTGTAGCCATGTCATACAACCTCATACGACACAGGTGTATTGTATTTGTAGCCATGTCATACAGCCTCATAGGACACGGGTGTATTGTATTTGTAGCCATGTCATACAGCCTCATACGACACGGGTGTATTGTATTTGTAGCCATGTCATACAGCCTCATACGACACGGGTGTTATTGTATTTGTAGCCATGTCATACAACCTCATACGACACGGGTGTATTGTATTTGTAGCCATGTCATACAACCTCATACGACACGGGTGTATTGTATTTGTAGCCATGTCATACAGCCTCATACGACACGGGTGTATTGTATTTGTAGCCATGTCATACAGCCTCATACGACACGGGTGTATTGTATTTGTAGCCATGTCATACAGCCCTCATACGACACGGGTGTATTGTATTTGTAGCCATGTCATACAGCCTCATACGACACGGGTGTATTGTATTTGTAGCCATGTCATACAACCTCATACGACACGGGTGTATTGTATTTGTAGCCATGTCATACAGCCTCATACGACACGGGTGTATTGTATTTGTAGCCATGTCATACAGCCTCATACGACACGGGTGTATTGTATTTGTAGCCATGTCATACAGCCTCATACGACACGGGTGTATTGTATTTGTAGCCATGTCATACAGCCTCATAAGACACGGGTGTATTGTATTTGTAGCCATGTCATACAGCCGCCTCATACGACACGGGTGTATTGTATTTGTAGCCATGTCATACAGCCTCATACGACACGGGTGTATTGTATTTGTAGCCATGTCATACAGCCTCATACGACACGGGTGTATTGTATTTGTAGCCATGTCATACAGCCTCATACGACACGGGTGTATTGTATTTGTAGCCATGTCATACAGCCTCATACGACACGGGTGTATTGTATTTGTAGCCATGTCATACAACCTCATACGACACGGGTGTATTGTATTTGTAGCCATGTCATACAGCCTCATACGACACGGGTGTATTGTATTTGTAGCCATGTCATACAGCCTCATACGACACGGGTGTATTGTATTTGTAGCCATGTCATACAGCCTCATACGACACGGGTGTATTGTATTTGTAGCCATGTCATACAGCCTCATACGACACGGGTGTATTGTATTTGTAGCCATGTCATACAACCTCATACGACACGGGTGTATTGTATTTGTAGCCATGTCATACAGCCTCATACGACACGGGTGTATTGTATTTGTAGCCATGTCATACAACCTCATACGACACGGGTGTATTGTATTTGTAGCCATGTCATACAGCCTCATACGACACGGGTGTATTGTATTTGTAGCCATGTCATACAGCCTCATACGACACGGGTGTATTGTATTTGTAGCCATGTCATACAGCCTCATACGACACGGGTGTATTGTATTTGTAGCCATGTCATACAACCTCATACGACACGGGTGTATTGTATTTGTAGCCATGTCATACAACCTCATACGACACGGGTGTATTGTATTTGTAGCCATGTCATACAGCCTCATACGACACGGGTGTATTGTATTTGTAGCCATGTCATACAGCCTCATACGACACGGGTGTATTGTATTTGTAGCCATGTCATACAGCCTCATACGACACGGGTGTATTGTATTTGTAGCCATGTCATACAACCTCATACGACACGGGTGTATTGTATTTGTAGCCATGTCATACAGCCTCATACGACACGGGTGTATTGTATTTGTAGCCATGTCATACAACCTCATACGACACGGGTGTATTGTATTTGTAGCCATGTCATACAAGCCTCATACGACACGGGTGTATTGTATTTGTAGCCATGTCATACAGCCTCATAGGACACGGGTGTATTGTATTTGTAGCCATGTCATACAGTCTCATACGACACGGGTGTATTGTATTTGTAGCCATGTCATACAGCCTCATAGACACGGGTGTATTGTATTTGTAGCCATGTCATACAACCTCATACGACACGGGTGTATTGTATTTGTAGCCATGTCATACAACCTCATAACAGACACGGGTGTATTGTATTTGTAGCCATGTCATACAGCCTCATATGACACGGGTGTATTGTATTTGTAGCCATGTCATACAGCCTCATATGACACGGGTGTATTGTATTTGTAAGCCATGTCATACAGCCTCATACGACACGGGTGTATTGTATTTGTAGCCATGTCATACAACCTCATACGACACGGGTGTATTGTATTTGTAGCCATGTCATACAGCCTCATACGACACGGGTGTATTGTATTTGTAGCCATGTCATACAACCTCATACGACACGGGTGTATTGTATTTGTAGCCATGTCATACAACCTCATACGACACGGGTGTATTGTATTTGTAGCCATGTCATACAGCCGCCTCATACGACACGGGTGTATTGTATTTGTAGCCATGTCATACAGCCTCATACGACACGGGTGTATTGTATTTGTAGCCATGTCATACAGCCTCATACGACACGGGTGTATTGTATTTGTAGCCATGTCATACAGCCTCATACGACACGGGTGTATTGTATTTGTAGCCATGTCATACAGCCTCATACGACACGGGTGTATTGTATTTGTAGCCATGTCATACAGCCTCATATACGACACGGGTGTATTGTATTTGTAGCCATGTCATACAGCCTCATACGACACGGGTGTATTGTATTTGTAGCCATGTCATACAGTTTCTCATACGACACGGGTGTATTGTATTTGTAGCCATGTCATACAGCCTCATACGACACGGGTGTATTGTATTTGTAGCCATGTCATACAACCTCATACGACACGGGTGTATTGTATTTGTAGCCATGTCATACAACCTCATACGACACGGGTGTATTGTATTTGTAGCCATGTCATACAACCTCATAGGACACGGATGTATTGCATTTGTAGCCATGTCATACAGCCTCATACGACACGGGTGTATTGTATTTGTAGCCATGTCATACAGCCTCATACGACACGGGTGTATTGTATTTGTAGCCATGTCATACAGCCTCATACGACACGGGTGTATTGTATTTGTAGCCATGTCATACAGCCTCATACGACACGGGTGTATTGTATTTGTAGCCATGTCATACAGCCTCATACGACACGGGTGTATTGTATTTGTAGCCATGTCATACAGCCTCATAGGACACAGGTGTATTGTATTTGTAGCCATGTCATACAGCCTCATACATTGTATTTGTAGCCATGTCATACACCTCATACGACACGGTGTATTGTATTTGTAGCCATGTCATACAGCCTCATACACACAGGTGTATTGTATTTGTAGCCATGTCATACAGCCTCATACGACACGGTGTATTGTATTTGTAGCCATGTCATACATACAGCCTCATACGACACGGGTGTATTGTATTTGTAGCCATGTCATACAGCCTCATACGACACGGGTGTATTGTATTTGTAGCCATGTCATACAGCTCATACGACACGGGTGTATTGTATTTGTAGCCATGTCATACAGCTCATAGACACGGGTGTATTGTATTTGTAGCCATGTCATACATCACACACGGTGTATTGTATTTGTAGCATGTCATACACCTCATACGACACGGGTGTATTGTATTTGTAGCCATGTCATACAGCCTCATACGACACGGGTGTATTGTATTTGTAGCCATGTCATACAGCCTCATACGACACGGGTGTATTGTATTTGTAGCCATGTCATACAGCCTCATACGACACGGGTGTATTGTATTTGTAGCCATGTCATACAGCCTCATACGACACGTGTGTATTGTATTTGTAGCCATGTCATACAACCTCATACGACACGGGTGTATTGTATTTGTAGCCATGTCATACAACCTCATACGACACGGGTGTATTGTATTTGTAGCCATGTCATACAGCCTCATACGACACGGGTGTATTGTATTTGTAGCCATGTCATACAGTCTCATACGACACGGGTGTATTGTATTTGTAGCCATGTCATACAGCCTCATACGACACGGGTGTATTGTATTTGTAGCCATGTCATACAGCCTCATACGACACGGGTGTATTGTATTTGTAGCCATGTCATACAGCCTCATACGACACGGGTGTATTGTATTTGTAGCCATGTCATACAGCCTCATACGACACGGGTGTATTGTATTTGTAGCCATGTCATACAACCTCATACGACACGGGTGTATTGTATTTGTAGCCATGTCATACAGCCTCATACGACACGGGTGTATTGTATTTGTAGCCATGTCATACAGCCTCATGACACGGGTGTATTGATGTTTGTAGCCATATACAGACACGGGTGTATTGTATTTGTAGCCATGTCATACAGTCTCATACGACACGGGTGTATTGTATTTGTAGCCATGTCATACAACCTCATACGACACGGGTGTATTGTATTTGTAGCCATGTCATACAGCCTCATACGACACGGGTGTATTGTATTTGTAGCCATGTCATACAGCCTCATACGACACGGATGTATTGTATTTGTAGCCATGTCATACAGCCTCATACGACACTTGTGTATTGTATTTGTAGCCATGTCATACAACCTCATACGACACGGGTGTATTGCATTTGTAACTTTGTCATACAGCCTCATAGGACACGGTTGTATTGTATTTATAGCCATGTCATACAACCTCATACGACACGGGTGTATTGTATTTGTAGCCATGTCATACAACCTCATACGACACGGGTGTAATGTATTTGTATCTATGTCATACAACCTCATACGACACAGGTGTATTGTATTTGTAGCCATGTCATACAGTCTCATACGACACGGCAGGGATAAACCAGTATTACACCCGTAGAAGACAACAATGTTACGTCACAGTTCAAGGTCAAAATAACACAGACTCCTACCTAGTTAATTGACAGTTAATCCGTTTGCCACATAAAACAAATATGACCAATAGAATACTATTGGTGAAAAACTTTCGATATCCTTCTTGTTAGTACGTTTCGGCGTATTACACTCCTACCCTGATGTAGACACACTTTAAAGTGGGTAAAAATGGTGTGAATGTATCCAGTATAATTTCTTATGAAATAGAAAAATAAAATCTCTCGTCAAAATCTGTCTGCGTACAGAGAAATTAATTTAAAGTATAGGAATCCTAAAACGTCCTCCCGGCTGACTATGTCCGTGGTTACATTTCCACGCAGTCTCGCTTTCAATGCTTTCAACTTTTCTTTACTTTAATGGTCAGAACTGGGAAATGTAAGCAGAACTTGACCGTCGTATTAATATGTGAGAACTTTTGGAAGGCCAATGAACGCATTTAGCTGGTTTTCTTTGCCCGACTATTCTCTTTAATATCAATCTTTCTGTTCATGATCTATTACAGAAAACATCCGAATACTTGTCCACAGCGCTCTGTGTACCCCATTCCTGTTCTGATGTCGACTTGAACGTATGGCTCGCCACATTTCACGGTATGTACGACCATTGTTTTAACGTGTTGGAATAGGTTTCTTTAATTAACTATATTTTAAATAATTATTGGTTCAAATAAACAAATAAGCGTCAATCAATGATCATTTATCATTATCATCATCATCACCATTCATTAATTCAATTATCATCATCATTATCATCACCATCTTTCATTCAATTATCATCACCATCACATCATCATATCACCATTATCATAATTATCATCCCCATCATAATTATTGCAATATACCAACGTCATTACTGTAATATTTATCACCTTAGTTCAGCGATTTGCGTGTATAAATCTTTCACGGTGTTGTTATTTTCGCAATAGATCACAGGTTTACGACGCGCGCAAAAAAAAAAGGAAAAAAAGAAATACTAAAAATACTGAAAGGTTGTTTACTTAGCCCTGTATTCCATTTCCAGAAAATGGGGTAATTAAGTTTAAAATGCTCTGAACACCACAAAAATCATCCGATCTGAATATTGTTTAGCTTACATTGAAGACAATTCCTTACTGGTCACTATGGTATATGATATGGTGGGATTATGGGCGAATTTTATTTCATATCATATCATATATGTTGAATTACGAGGATTCGTGTAAAAATCGTTAGTCGGAAAAGTATACGATACATCCCCAGGTCACAATTCCCTAATGAGCACAGACTGAAGAAAATCGCCATCTATTCAACGAAATTGTGAACGAGTGCATCCCTGAAGTACAGATCCTCAATAGAAACTCACTTATAAAAATTGCACATTGGTATCCCTTAGCGATCCCCACGCTCCATGTATTGTCATGCAGAACAGATGATCACCGATCTCGGCCATTTTTTGTCTGTCGTCTCCGATTTTATACAAGCTATCTGATTGACTTCTAGGAGCGAGTGGACCAATTTTTTTTTTTTTTCGCGTCGTAAACCTGTGAATAGATAAACTTTTAGACTTTTAACAACAAAGTTCATCTATGTACAACATATTACGCGTGGGGAAATTTTCGCAATCAAACACCCTTCGCGTAATCAGTGTAAATTTTCCCCTCGCGTAAATGTCCAGTGAAATGTCCGGGTGTAGGCTTTCATTAGATGTTATTTCAGGAACAAACACGGCGCACATGTTTCACACTTTATTCCAATATGGCGGGCAGTCAGTAACAACCTCAATAGGCATGCGCAATACACATACAAAGTTAGTCGTACTAAATACCACTATGACTATATGTAATGACAATTACCGCCTGGATGATGACTAGTGCAATAATGTAAAGTATTTCAAAACTACAAACATTACACTTTTCCCCTCTTCAAAACAATAAACCAATATTATGATCTGCAATAATCGTTAAAGCTTATTTCAACTGATTTTGAGCACATCTCTTTGTAAGTAAGATAGAGCACAGTTCATGAATATCAGTCTTGTAAAACACTGAAAACAACCTAATTAACCTAATTATACTCCTTGCATAATCTTTAACTGTCAATATAACAATAACAGAAAAGTAACACAAATTACAGTTCAAATTCACATGGACTCGATTAACCGCTTAGGTTTGGAATGTTCCCGACGCGGAAAACGCGACTCTAGATCTGTGGTAATGGATTTATCACACAAAGGAATGGTTTCTACATGTACAGTTTTTTGTGTGCTTAACTGGGTGTTACCGTTCCTAACAGTCTTAGGTGTTGTTTCACATTGATGATTGGCTTTAGGACTTATCGCCATATCCGTTGGTTCAGTTCTCACCCTCAATGGGACGAAATGCTGTGACAAGTCGTCGGTACACGCATTACTCTGTGAAGATGAATGTAATGGCTGTGACTCGCAATCCACCACAAAATCGCGCATCTGATCAATGTGTCTCTTCCAGATTAAGTCCCCAACCTGCACTCTATAGGTTACTGGTCCCAGTTTCTGTATAATAACTCCACGAATACATGATCGTTTTCGGTTGGTGCCTCGATAATCATGCACCATTACCAAGTCTCCAATCTCCATTTCGCGACTTTTCTTGGCCACGACATGTCGCTGATTACGTATTTGAACAGATTGTTCAAGATTTGGTCTGATAATGTCCAAACGAGTTCTGAGCTTCCTGCCCATGAATAACTCAGCTGGTGTGACTTTGGTAAGCGTATGAGGAGTTGTCCTATATGACAATAGGAATGACGCCAGCTTTTGGTTCAATGTTCCTTCCTCATCTTCCAAATTTTTCATACCAGTCTTAAATGTTCTCACCGCACGTTCAGCCTCACCATTTGAACTTGGATGATATGGCGCTGATTTGATATGCTTGACGCCATTGATCTTTAGGAATTCTTCAAACTCAGCTGCCACAAACTGTGGTCCGTTGTCTGACACTATTTCTTTTGGTAGTCCGTACGCGGAGAACATATATCGAAGCGCGTTATTAGTGCTTTCAGCACTTGTTGACGACATTCTCACAACGTTTAACCATTTGGAGTGCGCGTCCATGACAACTAAGAACATACTATTCAGGAATGGTCCTGCGTAGTCGATATGTACACGTTCCCATGCTTTGTTCGGCCATAACCATAGATTGGATCGCGACTGTGGCATGTTAGGTAGTTGTTTTCTACAACTTTCACACTTTGCCACCTTAGTTTCAATATCTGTGTCCAACATTGGCCACCACACGAACAATCTCGCCAACGCCTTCATTCTTACTATTCCTGGATGGTTACCATGTAACTCGCTCAAAATTTCATCCTGGAACCGATCTGGAACAATAACTCGGATTCCTCTCAGGAGACATCCTTCCTCCACTGTCAGTTCCTCTCTGACACGGTAAAAGGGAAGTAACTCATTTTCTGGCTTTTCATGCGACCATCCATTGGTCACAAAGTACATCACTCTAGACAATACAGCGTCCTTTTTCGTTGCTAAGGCAATCTGTGCGGCTGTGATCGGTAACTTGCTCAATTGGATTTTGTTCACCTTCATGGCTTCCTGGTCTATTTCAGCAACATCCTCGGTGTCAACAGGAAAACGCGATAAAGTATCAGCATTCCCGTTCTGAGTAGTTGACCTATACTTTATATCAAATTGATACGACGACAACTGTATAGCCCACCGTTGTAACCGTGAGGTTGCTAGTACAGGAATACCTTTCTTTGGTCCTAGAATCAGTGTCAGAGGTTTATGGTCAGTCAACAAAGTAAATTTTCGTCCGTAAAGATACTGATGAAATTTGCGGACTCCATACATGATTGCCAAAGCCTCCTTCTCAATTTGGGAGTAGTTTTTTTCGGTCACAGTGAGGGTACGCGACGCATACGCGATTGGTCGATCATCTTTGTCAATAGTGTGAGATATCACGGCTCCTAAACCGTAAGAAGATGCATCTACTGCCAAGGTTACAGGCTTTTCGGGGTCATAATGAACCAATACATCTGATGACACTAAAAGTTCTTTGATTTTTTCACAGGCTGAGTGACAATCTGCTGTCCAATGCCAATCGATCTTGTCTGCCAGTAATGTCGTGAGGGGTTGTACAATCGTAGACATGTTTGGTATAAACTTCCTGTAATAGTTTACAATGCCTAACCATGACTGAAGCTCTTTCTTATTTTGTGGATCCTTCAACTGTAGGATAGCTTCAACCTTGCGTGGTGATGGGTGGATACCATCTTTATTTACTACGAAAGCGAAATATTCCACCTCCTCCCTCATAAAATAACACTTGTCTTTCCTCAACTTGACACCATAGTCATCCAAACGCTTAAGTGTAGCATTCAGGTTTTGCTGATGAACTACATCATCTTTTCCGGTCACGAGAATACCATCCAAAATACAACCAACACTGTCCAATCCTTGTAGAACAGTTTCCATTGTCCGCTGGAAAATAGCAGGTGCAGACGCTACACCAAATGGAAGCCTGGTGTATCTATACAAACCAAGGTGAGTGTTGATAGTTACATATTTTCGCGACTCCTCATCCAGAAGAACCTGGTTGTAAGCTTGGGTCAAATCCAGCTTTGAAAATTTCTGTCCTCCGTTGAGCTTGGTGAATAGCTCCTCGCTGGTAGGCAGGGGATATTCAGGTACATCCAGCACAGGGTTTATGGTGATTTTGAAATCGCCACATATTCTCACTGAACCGTCGGGTTTCATGACAGGCACTATAGGTGTCGCCCAATCTGAACTTTCCACCTTTTCCACTATGCCAGCAGCCTCTAGTCGCTGAAGTTCTGCGCCTATCTGATCTTTAAGTGCATAAGGTACAGTTCTAGGTTTGAAAAACTTAGGCTGGGTATTGTCCTTCAGTTTGATAGATGCTGTGATTCCCTTAACTGTGCCTAATTTGTCCTCAAATACGGAATATTTCTGCTCGTTGATAGTCATCAGGTTGATCGTTTTCCAGTTAAGATGTAGCTGTCCTAACCAATTTCTACCAAATAAAGCAGGTCCATCACCTTCCACTACTAGCAATGGCAAAAGTTTGTTCTGTCCTTCATATGACACCTGGACACTAGCCTCGCCCAACACTGGCAATACTTCACCGGTATATGTTTTTAACATAGTTGAGCTGTCTTGTAGTTTAACTTTATCCTTGAACATAGCCCTGTAATCTCTGTCTGATATCAGAGACACTGGTGATCCGGTGTCCAACTCCATCGTTTGAGGTGTCTTTTCAATTTCTAATGAAATACGGATCCCTTTTTGCCCTCTGGACTTGATTGAGAATATCGGCCATACTTCCGAGACCTCTTCTTGGTCAGAATCCTCCATGAAATGGATTTTCGAACTCTTTTTACTTTTCTTAGAGTTTCCCTTTGTCTGTCTGGTTGAATCAGAACTACTAGTACTTTGATTTTTTGAAGTCCAATGTTTATCTTTGGAAGTCTTTGATTTCGGGCACTTTTTATGTAAATGTCCTATCTCTTTGCATGTATGGCACTTACTACTTTTGTAGAAACATCTGTCTGCACTATGGTTCGTCTTACCGCAGCGAAAACATTCCTTGAATGCTTGAAATTTGTTGACATTTCCAGCTTTGTCTACGTTGTCTCCTATCAATTTCCGTGCCTCATTTTCAGCCATCTCCATGCTCACCGCTATTTCCTTTGCCTTTGACATTGTTAGAGTTGCCTCTGTGAGAAGTTTACGTTGTGTAGGAATCGAGGACAAACCTGACACAAACCTGTCTCTCAATGCATCGTCTAGAAACGTGCCAAATTCACAATGTTCGCTTAGTCGTCTCAGTTCAGCTACATACTGACATACGGTTTCATTCGATTGCTGATTCCTTTGATGGAATTTAAATCTTTCGGCTATAATAAGCGGTTTTGGTTTTAAATGTTGAGATATGAGTTCCTTCAACTCATCGTATGTCTTATCAGAGGGTTTTTCGGGAGATGTGAGGTTCCGCACGAGACCATACATTTTCTGACCCATAACTGTCAACAATATCGAGCGTTGTTTATCAACATCATCAACTCCGTTAGCTATGAAATATTGTTCTACCCTTTCTACATACTCATCCCAGTTCATTTCAAAATCGAATGATTCTATTCTACCGTACACTGCCATGGTTGTGTTTACGTGGAATGGTAACACTGAGAAAAGTTCGGGAACATTCGCCACCTTGGCTGCCGGTGAATGGCTTTTACACTAATTTACAACGATTTTGGTTTACCATACTGCCGTTTCTTCAGCTTCGTTACACCAGAAATCCTCGTCGCCACTGAAATGTCCGGGTGTAGGCTTTCATTAGATGTTATTTCAGGAACAAACAAGGCGCACATGTTTCACACTTTATTCCAATATGGCGGGCAGTCAGTAACAACCTCAATAGGCATGCGCAATACACATACAAAGTTAGTCGTACTAAATACCACTATGACTATATGTAATGACAATTACCGCCTGGATGATGACTAGTGCAATAATGTAAAGTATTTCAAAACTACAAACATTACATCCAGTAACATGTTACAGGCCTTATTGACCAGCCACAGAAGACCATCGCTGCCTGTGAGAAACCTGTGCCTTATACCCCGGGGACAAAGGTGGCATTGTAAGTTTGATACCTCAGTGTCCAGAAACCAACACAGTGTTGGTAACGTATGGTTTCAATAAGTCCCATCTCCCGGTGGTTTCGGCGTCTCATTTTGATGTGAGTTTTGAAGTCACAATTGTTGGAAGGTGCCCATTTTACTTAGCCCACGTAACCGCCTGTTAGATTATGTTCTTTTTATCGCATATAGAATTACAATACTTACAATGCATATGTTTCAATGTTACAAAGTGAAGTAAGGGCTCAAAATGAATTTAGGCAGCACTACCAAAAATCATGACATTTACGTCTACAATGGGGTGAAATGAGTAGACCTATTCAAACCAAGAAGCCAAGCTGTAGTTTACAATTTAGGATATTGCCAGAAGTACACGTTTGAGCTGATTCCCAAGCTTAATGGAATATGAAGATTCACATAATCCATATCTTTATTTTTACCCCAAAACTATCACAACTATCAATATTTATAACACATTAATGAAAACGGTACTTAAAACAAAAATTGAAAATTCGTTACATTTTTTGACTGTATTTATTTTTCAGGGCTGTTTGTGGTATAGTTGCGTTGTTAGTTGTCATAGGAACGGTAATAGATATTGCCGTTACCTACAAATCTAACCAGAAACAAGAAGACAATAGAACGTCCAACAGGGATGCTGACATCATCGAGGCTGGTAGTACTACCGAAAGGGAAACATCCCAAAAGGCATCAAACCAGGACCAACAACCAAATCAATGTAGCACAGACTGGCGGACAGGTAAGACTACCTTCGGGATATTTTAACTGTTAAATAAAACTTCCAGTGGCGAACAAATTAAAAGTGAATACGGAATGCTTATAGGAGAGCTTTTTAATTTACAACAAGTACGATATTTGCTATACTTGGTTTCCCGGCGCTCGGGCAGATTCAGTTTTAATAGCGAAGGAATATTTAGAGTTGTTGGAACCAGTGGAATTTACACACATCATATTTGCGACATTTTGATCTATCACTCTGTCAGCACCAACGAAACTGAACAAAGGGGGGTAACTGTGATAAATCAGAATGATTTCCGACTGTTGACAATGTACCACCTCACCACTTAAAGTTAAAACGATCAGGTGGATGTGATAATGCTTCTGTTATAGGGAGACTCTATCAAGGAATCATTGCTTTCTCTCTGGTGACCAATACGAGAAAACTTATGTCCACCTCCAACTCCACGGGTCAGCTGACCTCTGTCAACGGTATCCGGGTTTTAAGCATGTTCTGGATCGTGCTAGGACACACCTTTATGTACGCAAGCAAATCAGTTGGTGCAGGTACGTTGTAAATAATATTCTACAAATGGCAAGGGAATTCCTTTCTGAGAACATGATACTACGTCGTTTGTTTATATTTTTCTTGTTGTCTTTTTTCCCAGATACATCATTACTTACAATTAAATTTAGTATTGCCTAAACTAAACTCAATATTTATTTTCAAATCAAAGAGATGGTATGGTCTTTCATCCTAATAAATGTATTTATATGTGTCCATTGCCAGAAAATTTGGCTAAAGCTGGTGTACTGACGCAGCGGGTCACCTTCTTTGTAATTCTCAACGGGAACTACGCAGTAGACAGCTTTTTCGTGATAAGGTAACATACAGATACATGAGATTGTTGCTGTTTTTAAGCTATAAAACATTATTGATAAAAACATATTTCTATTCCGTCTTTGCATATTGCAGAGTTACCTCCCTTTTGGGTAGGTATCGATTATGACGCCATCATTTTGTGAACGAAATTCACGTCGTTTTCTGTAAAACGTTACGCTTGCAAATACATAACGTCACTATCAAAAACAAGTCGCAAGGGCAGATAACCCTTTGATATAGAAATACCGAATATTAATGTATTGTAAATAATACATAAACATTTAATTAATCTTCTCTAACTGTTCAAATTCCGAGCAGGATTAAATTTCTTTCTCTAAGAAACATGATACGATAAATTCATATGCTTTGCTGTATTCTAATTAAAAAGTCATATATGTTATTTGACGATCGGTTTGACTTTTACCTTTATTGAACACAGTCACTTTGCTAATACTCTTCTTTATTACCAGTGGCCTGCTGGTGACCTACGTATATTTCAGAAACATACGTAAGAATAATGGAAAAGTCAACTGGTTTTTATTTTACTTCCATCGATACTGGAGGTAAGTAGCATGCTACATTATGAATTTTGTGAAAGGACATGAGACATTTTGTTTTAGACTAAATCTTTGTGTGTCTAATGCATAAAGACACACTTTTTCATTTTAAATTTACCCTGCAATGTTTCAAGTTTAAAAACAAACATTTTTCACCAACCCTGAAATGCGTATTTTATATGCAGACACGCGATGCTTTATTTTCAGGGCGACTCAGAAGACATATGATGATTTATTTTAGACAATATAGAGTGTTAAGTATAGAGACAAGCGAAGTTTGATATTAGAGAGATTTTGAAATTCATCATTTGCATTATAAGGAACACATTGTTTCAGAGTCTATTTTATCCTTTGTATAAGAACACACGATGTTTCAACTAGGCTGACTCTGAAGGGAGGTTTATGTGTAAAGACATATGATGTTATGTGTTTAGTGAGAGTGTAAATTGTAAAGACACGCGATATGCTATATTAGAGAGAGTCTAAAGTGTAAAGACATGCGATATGCTATAATAGAGAGAGTCTGAAGTGTAAAGACACGCGATATGCTATATAAGACAGGGTCTAAAATGTAAAGACACGTGATATGCTATATTAGAGTCTAAAGTGTAAAGACACGCGATATGCTATATTAGAGAGAGAGTCTCAAGTGTAAAGCCATGCGATATGCTATATTAGAGAGAGTCTAAAGTGTAAAGACATGCGATATGCTATATTAGAGAGAGTCTCAAGTGTAAAGCCACGCGATATGTTATATAAGAGAGAGTCTCAAGTGTAAAGACACGCGATATGCTATATTAGAGAGAGTCTCAAGTGTAAAGCCACGTGATATGCTATATTAGAGAGAGTCTCAAGTGTAAAGACACGCGATATGCTATATTAGAGAGAGTCTCAAGTGTAAAGGCACGCGATATGCTATATTAGAGAGAGTCTCAAGTGTAAAGACACGCGATATGCTATATTAGAGAGAGTCTCAAGTGTAAAACCACGCGATATGTTATATTAGAGAGAGTCTCAAGTGTAAAGACACGCGATATGCTATATTAGAGAGAGTCTCAAGTGTAAAGACACACGATATGCTATATAAGACAGGGTCTAAAATGTAAAGACACGTGATATGCTATATTAGAGTCTAAAGTGTAAAGACACGCGATGTGCTATATTAGAGAGAGTCTCAAGTGTAAAGACACGCGATATGCTATATAAGACAGGGTCTAAAATGTAAAGACACGTGATATGCTATATTAGAGTCTAAAGTGTAAATACACGCGATATGCTATATTAGACAGAGTCTAAATTAAGTACATCACATGTCTAAACACATTGCGATGTGTCATTTTTAGACTCACTCTGAAGTGCGTTTTTTGTTTGTTCCGTTTTAGGCTGACTCCGGTGTATGCCTTCTGTATCATGTTTTACGGCAGTCTGTTCTTTCACACCCTACATGGAGCTGTCAGGGTATGGCAGGATTCCACAATGATTCAGGAATGGTTGAACAGGTGCCCTCAGTACTGGTGGGCAAACCTACTGTATATAAACAACTTCTATCCGCACTATGGTAATCTGGGGAAACAGGTGAATACATCTTAAACATTTGTTCTCGAGATATGAGCTCAATTTACATTTTCTGCAACCATTACTTTGGTTAAGTTTAATTGGGGTTTTTAAGGACAGCCTTCTTTGTTTGTAAAGAGTTGTGATTTGTGGATGTTTTTATGCTTTGGGAGGCTGAGATATTAAACTTACACTTGAACACAGAAAACAAACAAACAAAAAAAAAAAAAAAAAAAAAAACCAAGAAAATAAAGTAACCAGACGAAATTTATTCTGCCTCAAACTGGCTGAGGATTCTAAGACAAAGTTATGATATAGCATGCTAATTAATCTTGAAAACAAAAGTATTAAAAGAAAAAAAATTGAGCACAACCCAGCGGGAAACCATCTAGACCCACTACCTTTCTGTAACGGCTTTTGATTTTAAAAATTCTAATGTAATGCGAGATTGACAGCTTTGTAGAGTCGCATAAGATATTAAGCTTTAAAAAATTTGGCATTTTGATGAGGTCGATACATGGTTATATCGACCAAAGAAAAAATATTGACCGAGGACGTAGTCCGAGGTCGATATTTTTTCTGTGGTCGATATAACCATGTATTGACCGAAATCAAAATGCTATAATTGTTTTATTATTTTTCTGGATTTTTTGAATTTTGAAATGAGTGTGAAACTAGACCTAAATAAGCACGCATTGTAAATTCTGCTTCGTGAAGACAGTTAGAATTTTTAAATTTTGTAACAAGTTTAGTTTTAAAAAACCATATGAAAACAGTATCAATTGATGCACTTCACGCTTTTATTACATGCACCTGGTGCATGCGTGCTTGTAAATTGCATCCATGTACATATACTCCATTATACCTGTACCTCCATGTCGGACACAGTCAATTAAATGTATAGTTTGTTCTCCGTTGAAATAATCCACTTCGACGCCATACATATATCAAAAGATTCAGATCGACATGAAGATACATTCTCTTATGCTTAGTACTCCATTCCGTAAAATAAAAATCGTACAGTAGGATTAGCCTAGGCCTAATGTTGTTACTAGTCTAGGTGGAATTTTTTAAGATAAATATCAAACGTATTCACTATTCAATGGCTCCAGATGCTTAATGAATGTTATTCGATTATTTCCTACTCTCCTACCGTGTTTATGTTAAAAATTTTAAAGTTTAAACTGCAGTCATCAGCTGGAAGTCATCATCATCTTTGATAGAAACCGAAATAATCAACGTCGTCTGTCACATTTTGTGGTTACGCTTCAAACTTCGGTCATCAAAGCGTTAATTTCAAAGCGCAAGGAACACGAAGCGTTTTGGTAACGTAGATGAAACGTTATCTGAAAATAACCGTGCATTATACTTTTTCTATAAACTACTTCCGGAAAAATCGTGCAATATAGTTTTTTATCGGTGGTCACGTGACGTGTTTTTGACCAATGAGAAGTGACAAAAAATCCTGAAAAATAATACAGTGGAACCTCCCAAAACCGAACCTTCTCAAAACCGATCACCTCTAGAAACCGAACATGGATGTCATGTACGGAATGAATTCCTCTTTATTAATAGTATATAAAACTTCCCAAAACCGATCCCTCCCAATTCCGAATACCGGACCGATTTTGAGATCGGAATAGTCAAATGTAACTAAAATACACTTCTGAAAACCGGCCTTACCTGAGCGACACTGTTAGATTGCATTGAGGTCTGATCAACCGACCGTGAAATACACACGTACCTGTACCATAGTTGTCGCATGCCATGTCCTGGGGCATGTATACAGATGTGAAGGCTATAGGTACACGGTAATTATACCCGAGATGGTGGTGCAATCATTTAATCACGCCTATTGTTTAGATATCTAACGAAGGTCTACCATGTGCACGCGGTTTGTTTACTGTAGGAGTTTCGTATTCAAATCACACGTTTTTTTTTATTTACATATGTAGTTGTCGGATAACGTAAATTATCTGTATGAAGAAGCCGAAGCCATGTATTGTTTTAGAAAATGACTATGTCATATAATGACCGGTATCGACTGATCATCGTGTAGGTAATTAGACCATATAATTTGATTCTTGACGTAACCGGAAGCGATCGGTCGTATGTAACATGGTTAGGTTGCAGACGAGAACATTCACGCAACTAACTAACTAAACTACGTTTATAAGCGGTAACAAAGTCAAGTTTGCTGTAATCCATTCCTTTTAAACGTATGATTCTCTCTTTTGTGATAACATTCACATTAACAATCAATATCGGTAGGTTTTAAAGAACACTAGGCATACATGCGATGCACTAGTGTAAAAAATGACTTCCGATCGATTAAATCCGGATCGTGATGATAATCGGTATTTGGTTCACTTCTCCAAACCGAACCCTCTCTAAACCGGCCGAAATTATATGCACCGACCATGATCGGTTTCGGGAGGTTCCACTGTATATATATTATGCTATTATTGTTTGTAAGAAATTGTTTATGGTTGTTTCGGAAAGATAGTGGGTCTTTAATTAACAAGAATCATTCAGAGACATAAATTATGATATCGTGTTCTTCTTTCTCTGAGAGGATATTGTTTTCACAATTACACAGACATCAACGTGACAGCGAAATCGGATCTATATAAGACTTATATTACGTATAATTATACTTAATATATATACTATCATTCATATATCTTCTTTGTTATTTCAAAGAAAAAATCATTATATTTTATTTGCAATTAATTGACCAGTATTGTTCTCTATGTACGTTTTAATGGAATGAAACTGATACTATCTGAATACAACCACCAATAATGTTCTGTTTGTTTTATGACTATCTAGTGTTTCGGTTGGTCCTGGTATTTAGCCAATGATATGCAGTTTTACATGGTCAGCCCTGCCATCCTGATACTTCTCTGTCGGTAAGACTTACCACGATATGTTTTCCATGGTGCGTCGCCCGTCGTCCGTTCGTTGTCCGTCTGGCGTCCGTTCAACATCCGTCGTTCGTCAATCAAGCGTTTTCTTTAAATCGCTATATACATGTAATGCCCGATTGAGTACATTGTCATCTATATTGGTCTAAAGCATCATTTGTAGAGTGATAAATAATATTGCTCTGGACTCTGGCGCCTAGGGACAAGAGAGGCGAAATCTTTAATGGTTGTTAAAAACAATATTTGGTCTGTATTATCTAAAGTCAAAGAGACAGTTAATGTTCTGATCAAGGCCGGTGTCTTATAGGGTAGGGACTACAGATATGAATTTCCAATGTTGGTTTGTAACATTCACGTGTGCATGATAACTGGGTCTTACTCCTATGGGCCGAAGTGGTCGGGCATAATAGGGAAGATATAAAAGCACAACTTTTATTGTATGAGTGGTAATATTTTATCTGAATTAAATAAAGGCAATCAGTTTTGTTTAAACCGTAACCTTTGGCATTCAAGTTGCATGAGTGGACTTAACTCAAGATGTAAATGTAGCAGCTTCCTTGAAAACATTTGGTTAAGGGATAAAATGTTAAATAAATATATGGTGTAGCGCATCTTTGAGTGAAAGATAAGCCAGTGGCCTGGATCCCCAGGTAGGGGAAATGGGGACATGCTTTTTTTACTGTAGGAACGATATTTAGTTAAAAGCATTCTTGAGTTCGTGAGAATCACGGTATAAATCATGAGCTTGGCCCTCAGCACACGACATTGGTTGCCTAAACTACGGTGGCTGATTTGTGCCATTTCGTCTTTTCGTCTTTTCGCCCCGAAAAGACGAGAATTAAGAAACCTTAATTTTCGTCTTTTCGCCCCGAAAAGACGAAATTTAAGAAACCTTAATTTTCGTCTTTTCGCCCCGAAAAGATGAAAATTAACAAACCTTAAATTTCGTCTTTTCGTCTTTTCGCCCCAAAAAGACGAAAATTAACAAACCTTAATTTTCGTCTTTTCGCCTTCCGGTCCGGTGTGGAAGTCATTTTGAAATCTTTTTATCTTAATATTGACTTAATTGTTCAATATGGAAGCATCAAAGAAGTTTATGATAACAATCGATTTATTAAATTGATAGTATTACAAGTATCTTCATCAATAACTAAGATTAGAAGTTTTAAAACAGAAGTCAACATGTTTGTTTACAGCAGTTACGTAGATTTCTCACACGTGGTATATGCCACGTGCCACTAACAGATTCATCATTCCGCAAATCCTTTAGCGTGATTGATACATTTTTTAAAATTCATTAATATCTTATTTTTTGTGTTCTAATCGCCCTCTTTAGCAATTACGCTTATCAAAACATTGCCGTGTATATTTAGGACCATAATGAACTTAGAATGCTAAACAAGCACTTAGAGGAGTTGTCTCCCCTACACAACTTTAAAAGAAAAGTTGTCGGCGGGTTATATTTGAAAGCGTTTAACCACGGATAAACTTGCTAACAAAATACTTTATGAAAGACAACTCGTGAAGACTTTGAGTTTAAAGGAAGGACTTGTACCAAGAAATTGCTCAAATACAGTTAATTAGAACAGTCAATCAGTAGGTACAATGTACTGTGTATTATTTGAAAAGACATTTTGACTACATACATGACATGGTCTTCATCATAATTGTACATTAGAAATTACATTATAATCTTCGTCGTATATGATAGATGACAAAGTATATCTCTAATTTGTATTTTTTCGTGGCGAAAAGGCTAAAAGACGAAAAGACGAGAATTAAGATATTTAATTTTCGTCTTTTCTGGGCGAAAAGACGAAAAAACGAAATGGCATAAATCAGCCACCGTACTTAACAAACACAATGTATCAGATTAATAGCAAACTATTTCCTTCTCATTTTGTACTAAAATATATATCTGGTCAGTTTTTGTCTTCCGAATAGTTATACTAAAATATATATCTGGCGGTTTTTCTAGTTTCGTTTTGAAACTGTCTTCCGAATAGTTATACTAAAATATATATCTGGCTGTTTTTCTAGTTTCGTTTTGAAACTGTTACTGTTTCTTCCCTTTTCTTTATCCATATATAATCCATCTATATTTACATTGTTTAGTGTGAGGAAATAAAAATTATCCTATACTCGTTAATACATTTGCTGGGGAGGGTATTCCTCGACATGCACCCATAGGATATTGTCAGTCAAAATTACTTACTTTATAACATTTTTAAGCAAATTGTTTAAAAGTTAAACTAAATGTAAAACAATAATAAAAAATGTGATGTTGAAAATTTCAATCAAAGTGATTGCTGTTACGGTGTATAAAGTAATGCATGGATGGTACAAATGGAACATAAGTGAACATATGAAATATTGGAAAAATGGCTGCCAAATGGGACATTTCTTAAAACTCGGATATGAATGATCTACAATCAAAATAATTTAAAGATGCTCCACCGCTGACAGAGCATAAATGATATTCATCATTAGAACAATAATTGGTGTTTAATTATGCATATATATGTGTCTAATAAACACAAAAATGTGTCTAATAAACACAAAAAATAATATAAAATAATTTATTTTGCTTTTGGTGCATGTGAAATCAGTACATCATTCCATATAGGATATAGTGCCACGGATTTTTTTCGGGATGCAATTAATTATTTTTCATACTTTTAATTTGAATTAAAATTAGAAGTTCAAACTTTTCGATGGTGGTTATGGTGTAAAGTAAGTAACTTTTGTAACTGAAGAAAAATACTAAATCATCTGCTCCTGTTTTCGATAGTGGAAAAATACCATTTGTCAGCGGTGGAGCATCTTTAATGATTTATTTTTACATTCTTTTGACACAATTGAATATATTTAAACTTGCTAGGCTTGATCACTATACGTAAGTACTAGCCGATTTTGTTTACCATAACTGCATGGTAACATTGAACTTTGAACTGGCGTATGAAAATATTCTATGCAACGTAAAGGGGCTACTTTTTTTAAAAGAAACACATGGCTTTGTTTACATTTTGACGTAACATTACGTGTATATTGCTGTTTTTCATAGAATTTGGGGAAAATGTAAACAATACATATATGTTTTATAGTTATATATGATACAAACATTTTTAAAATTAACAATTGTATAAAGAAACGGGGAAAATATCCCGACCGGGGCGACGTGCAGCGCTTTCATTTTTGTTAAAAATGATGGATGTCAAATGTAAACATTACCTCTGTGTCTGTGTCCTACGATCGAGTCTTTTGGGTTGACGGGCGTGAGACCCACTGACAGAGATAGGTCAGTTATAAACATATTCTCTTGTCTTTGTTCTTTGAGAAATTAATCATGTGTATTATAAAACATGCACCGCTTGTAATCCACGTGTTGACAGTCACACGTCACCACAAATACATTGTATCCATCGAACACAAGTGAAATTGTTTCATCTATAGATGGCGATGGATCTAAGCGTAGATTATATAATCACATGGCTCCGAAGGATGTAATATCGTCAAGTCAGACGACAATCTCAAACAAATTTAGCTACTTGAACATCGGTGTTTTGACAACTTCGGAAAACTCCAGTGTGTAAGCGTGCTTCAGCCTCGCCTCGCTTCACAATAACGGTCACCTAGTTAACACATGTGGCCGAGTACAAATACTTTATGTTATTACGCTATATATTAACTTTTAGCAAAATTGAATACCTATTTAAAGTTCTGATATGATTAAATAAAATTATCACTGAAATTTACTCTGTTTGTCATGTTCATTTTACATTAAAATATTGAACTTTTTTTCGTCGCGGATGAATAATTCTATCCTACGTGAAGAGTCATCATTCGCTGTTCAATTGAGTAAGCTCCTCCCACTTTTGACCGACTTTTATTGAATAATTACGTCACTTTCAAATGACGATTTTATTGCATAAAATATAAAAGAAAAGTCTTGTGAGTGTAAATATAGGGATTGGATTTCGTTTTTATGTTAACCATGCTTGTATGGAGCAATTCCTCTAAGAATATATTCAATACGCGCCCCATAGAATATATTCTTAGAGGAATTGCTCCATACAAGCATGGTTAACATAAAAACGAAATCCAATCCCTATATGGTAAAAGCTTCAAATTCTGGTTTGAACATTCAAATTTTTTTATCCACACTGAAATCTAGGAAGACAATATCCTTAAGTCAAAAGAATGATATATCATCTTACATTAGCCCAGTATACGAGAAATAAATATGTGTCTTTAAATTTAACAGCTACCGAAAAGTTGGCTACGGTGTATGCGGAGGTGTGATTGGAGCGAGTATATTCATCCGGGCAATGATAGTGTATGGTTTTGGAATGCGCATGCCAGAGTAAGTATTCCTCAGTACAATGTATGTGATACCTATTCGCTGTTGTTCACAGATCGAATTTGCTCACTGTTGTATTTAACTTAACTACATACCTAATACATACCACTGACACTACATGTCAATGAAAACACAAATACAAATACACATATATGTTTTCAAATCCAAATACCGAGAGTAGTTTATATGATAGATAAAAGCAAGACTTAAGGAAAATAGCAAGTACTTATCTTGTAAATATTTTTAACCCTGTAAAGCTGTACAAGAAAAAAACAATGATTGTATGGGAAAATGAATAAGATTTCAGGACGTTTTAACAGCTACTTATTCAATATCTTTAAAAGTATCGCTATGTGTATTTGTGATATTATATAATACTTCACTGCATTTATCGTTTCCAAAACATTTCACATGTATTACATAAGAAAAAGTCACATCCAAAGTATTTCGATGAAAATAATTCCATTACTCCGTTGCCCTGCAGGTAGGGCGTTAGAATTGTACCTGCTGCCCCTATTGCATGATCGTAAAAGGCGACTAAATTTAGGTTCTTATCTTTTCTCTTCTTCCTAACTGACTTTAATCCTTCCTAACGTCTCCCTTGACACCGCCTCACTTTTGGCATTTTGTGGAGCGCTCAACCTTGTGAGGTAGGCTCTGGGTTTTGTCCCCCGGCCGAGACACACCAAAGTCTATAATAGTGGTAGTTTCTGTCCCTGCTTAGCGTTCAGCAAACAGGGAGTGGGACGACTGGTTCGCCCGTTGTCAGTTAAATGTGGCCGGGTGGGGTGTGTTGCTTGGTGTCTTCGGCGGCATGATTCAGTGATATAGCACTATAAAAAGGGCAACAGTTCCACTATACAAGATGTTATGTATGACACTAAATACACGTAGTTATGAGGTAAAGGAGATAACTCCTATAGCTTTATTATCAATACATCCTATAAAGGTCATATTATTAATCTAGGTTATAGAACTTTCTAGAATATTATCATGTATAAACAAATATGTTTGTAAACATGTTGATTATAAGTAGAGATCTAGAATGATCTATTTCCAGAAAGTTATGTGTGTTTATTTGTTTACTGTTTTTAGTTAGATATTTCTAGAAGTAGAAGGTTCTCCAATATTCTTGAATTAGGGTTTAGCTTTATATACTCCAACTGTCCAAAGCTAATCAGAACTGTAATGAGACCTGTAATTAGACATATCAAGAATTGTACAGCGCCATATAAGATTCTATTGGGAGAGCTATTGTGACTTTATCTGTGGATTATTACAACACTTTGTGTGGATTTATTCATATTGCCTGGAACTTTACAAATCATCTGTGGACATTCATTTTCCTCGTGGATTTTTGATTATTGTTAATTTGAAACCTGGAAGGATCAAGGATTATACCAGGACATTCGCATACAGATAAGTAACACTTTAAATCATCGTATTACTCTTGTACCACCACCAATTACTTTAGATATTGTAAACCATCTCTGTATAATATTGTATATATAATTAAATTGTGTTTTGAATTTAGCTGACGAGCCCCCAATTCTGTTATTCTGGGTCATAACAGAATTGGGGGCTCGTGTCCGAGATCGATATTTTATTTGTGGAATCTAACTTTGAAAAATTAATTAAGAAATTTTCAAAATTTGGGTAAAAACTTGGAGTTTACATTTGAAACCAACAGCTAGATAAACATGACTACTATGCAGGTAGAACAGTTTGTTAAAGCGCCATCCCTGGATGTTCTTTTGCAAGTTAGTAAGAAGGATTTACTGTTATTGGGTAAACATTTAGGCCTTACTATCAAAACTAATTTGAGGAAAGCTGAAATTAGGAATGTAATTATAAGATATTTTGTTGACAATGACAAATTTGACTCTAGTGCATTAGATAGTATAGAGGAAACAGTCAGTTCAGAAATTTAAATTAGACAAATGGAACTTGAACATGAGATGAAACTAAGACAAATGGAAATAGACAAAGAAAAGGAAATGAGAGAAAGAGAAATAGAAAAGGAGTTAAGAGAAAAAGAAATAGACAAAGAAAGAGAGTTAAGAGAAAAAGAAATTGAAAGAGAATTAAAAGAAAAAGAGAGATTGAGAGAGATCAGATGTTAGAGCTAGAGAAGCAAAAAATTCAAGCTGAAACATAACTTAGAATGAAAAAATTAGAACTAGCTTCTCAAGACGGTTCAAGTAATTCAACTTTTAGGGGTTTACAAGGAAACAGAGGTTTTGATGTTAGTAGAAACATAAGGATAGTTCCTCCTTTTCAAGAGAAAGAAGTTGACAAGTATTTTCTGCATTTTGAGAAAATAGCTGATAGTATGAAATGGCCTGAAGATAATCTTACAATGCTTCTTCAAAGTGTCTTGATTGGTAAAGCTAGAGACATTTATTCTTCTTTATCTGTAGATGACATTTCAAATTACCACGTAGTCAAGAAAGCTATTTTGAAAGCTTATGAGTTAGTTCCTGAGGCTTACCGCCAGAAATTTCGAAACTCGAGAAAGAGAGATGAACAAACTCATGTAGAATTTGCCAGAGAAAAGGAACAATTATTTAATAGGTGGTGTGATTCTAAAGAAATGTATGAGGATTTCGGTAAATTGAGGCGATTATTGTTGATAGAGGAGTTTAAACGTTGTGTCCACACAAACATAAAAACTCATTTAGATGAGAGAAAAGTTGAAACACTTAGCGAAGCAGCTACAATGGCTGATGATTACGCTCTCACCCACAAAGGCTCATTTGTTAAAAACAGTTCTCAAGACAAAAACAGTACCACAGGTACTAGTAAATTTGGTCAGCCTAGGAACCCAACCTTTAGTGGCCCTTCTAACGACAAATCTAAATTAGGTGATAAGACTAAGTCTGATTCTAAAACAGATCATAGGGCAGGTGTGGGGTCTCCTTCTGGTCCTGTTTGTAATTACTGCAAGAAAGTAGGGCATACTATGTCTGAATGTTATTCTCTCCAGCGTAAGGAGCAAAGGCGTAAACAGTCAGTTCCTTCTGTGTTAGCTATGTCAAAGCCTAGTCAGAAACTTAGTGATATTGTGGAAGATTCTAAAGTGTCTGTTGAGATTAAGAGCTCAGAGTCTGATAGTGTCTTGGAGAAGTACTCTCCATTCATTTCTGAAGGTTTTGTTTCACTTACTAGTGATACCACCAACTTGAAACCTGTGAAGATTTTGAGAGATACTGGGGCTTCTCATTCTTTAATATTAGATGGTGTACTGCCTTTGTCTGAGGAGACCTCATCTGGTAGTAGTGTTTTGCTTCAAGGTGTAGAGTTAGGTTTTGTTAATGTGCCTCTCCATTGTGTTTATTTAAAGTCAGACTTGGTAACTGGGCCTGTCACCATTGGTGTTAGACCGGAACTTCCCATAGAGGGCGTGTCGCTCATTTTAGGCAATGACTTGGCTGGAGAGAAAGTTAGGGTAGATCCCTTAGTGTCCAGAATTCCTGATAAAACAGGTGATGCTGAGACTATTCAACAGGAATTTCCTGTTATTTTCCCTTCTTGTGCTGTAACTCGTTCAATGATTAAGAAGGTTTCTGATGTTGCAGTAGTTGAGGATCGTTATAGTCCAGGGTTAGGTGACATTTTCTTGGCTCCTGATATAGAGGATATCGGGGACAAGTGTGATCTTTTGAGCAATCCTGTAGACTTTGATAGTGATGGAGTCGTTCCTAACAAGGGTACTTCTTTGGCTGACATGATGAGTAAATCATATTTGTCTAGAGAGGAGCTTATAGTAGAACAGGAGAAAGATCCTGAAATCTCCTTATTGTGTAATCGGGCTTTGAGTGAAGAAGAGGCTGAGAAAGTCCCAGTTTATTACTTCCGTAAGTCAGGTGTGTTGATGCGCAAGTGGCGTCCCCCTGATGTGTCTCCCGAAGAAGACTGGAAGGTTGTCAATCAAATAGTTGTCCCACCGAGGTATAGGCAAGATATTCTGAGTTTGTCTCATGATGGACCTATGGCAGGGCATTTAGGTGTGACCAAGACTTATAACAGGATCTTAGATCACTTCTTTTGGCCCAAATTGTAACGGGATGTGGCTGATTTTTGTAGGTCTTGTCATACTTGTCAGGTGGTAGGGAAACCTAATCAGAAAATCCCTGTTTCACCTTTGCATCCCATTTCAGCATTTGAGGAACCGTTTAGTAGAGTCATTTTAGACTGTGTAGGTCATCTACCCAAAACTAAGTCTGGGAATGAGTATCTTTAAACTATTATGTGTGCTTCCACACGCTTTCCTGAAGCCATTCCACTCAGAAATATTGAGGCCCCTAACATAGTCAAGGCTTTAGTTAAATTCTTTACATTGGTTGGTCTTCCAAAAGCTGTCCAGTCGGACCAAGGTTCGAATTTCATGTCTGGTATTTTTCAACAAGTCATGTACCAGCTCCAGATCAAGCAGTATAAGTCTAGTGCTTATCATCCAGAGTCTCAGGGTGTTTAGAACGTTTTCATCAGACATTAAAGAATATGATGAGATCTTATTGTTTTGAAAACAAAAGAGATTGGGACGAAGGTATACACATGTTGTTGTTTGGCGTTAGAGAATCTGTACAATAATCTCTTGGCTTCAGTCCCTTTGAACTTGTGTTTGGACACACTGTACGTGGTCCTTTGAAAATTTTGAAAGACAAAATTTTGGACGAAGATTCTAAAGTGAATCTGTTAGAGTATGTGTCTAACTTTAAGCAAATGTTGACAAGGGCATGTGAATTGGCAAAAGAAAAATTTGGCCGTTACTCAAACAAAAATGAAAACATGGTATGATAAAGATGCCCGTGCAAGAAGTTTTGATCCAGGTGACAAAATTTTGGCTCTATTACCAATACCGAGTCAGCCTTTGCAAGCTAGATATTTTGGTCCTTATGTTGTTGAGAAAAAGGTCGATGATGTTAACGATATTGTACAAACTCCAGGGAGGCGCAAGAAAACTCAATTATGTAATGTTAATATGCTTAAGAAATATGTAGATAGAGAAGAGAGCAAGACCTCTCAACCTATTGCTACTTTGGCTTCTGTACCATCACAAAGTGAAAGTACAGCTGATATTTGAAAATTAGACTTAGATGATGGTGTACAAGATGTAGGTTTAGACTGTGGTGTTAAGTTACGGAACTCGGATGTGCTCGCGAACTTGGACAACAAACTGTGTCATCTATCAGAAAAGGAACGCAATGAACTGAAAGATTTGATACTTGAGTTTAAACATTTGTTTCCCGATACACCAGGCAAAACAGATGCTATCTATCATGACGTGGATGTAGGCGATGCGCCACCTGTCAAGCAACATCCTTACCTTGTCAATCCTTTGAAAGAAGAACATTGAAAGAAAGAAATTCAATACATGTTGGACAATGATATTATTGAACCAAGCAAAAGTGAATGGAGCTCTCCATGTGTTCTGGTGCCAAAGCCAGACAAGACATACCGGTTCTGTACTGACTTCAGAAAAGTAAATTCTGTCAGTAAAACAGACTCTTATCCAATTCTAAGGATTGACTCATGTATTGACAAAGTTGGCAAAGCCAAGTACGTAAGCAAGTTTGACCTGTTGAAAGGATATTGGCAGGTGCCATTAACAGAAAGAGCTAAAGAAGTGTCGGCATTTGTAACCTCACAAGGTTTGTACCAGTACAAAGTTATGCCGTTTGGTATGAAGAATGCCCCGGCAACATTTCAACGTCTTCTTAACAGCGTGATATCAGACCTGGAAGGCTGTGATGGATACATTGATGACGTAATCAACTACCAACTACTTCGAGAGACTCACTACCATGAAATTGGCTGTAAACTTATTGAAATGTGAATTTTGTCATGCAACTGTTGAATTTTTAGGCCATGTTGTAGGACAGGGGCAGGTTAAACCTGTTCAGGCCAAAGTAGAATCAATTATAAATTTTCCAACTCCTGGAAGCAAGAGAGAGCTGATGAGATTTCTTGGTATGGCTGGATATTACAGAAGATTTTGTCAAAATTTCTCTGTTATAGCAGCTCCACTTACTGCTTTATTAAAGAAAAATGTCAAATTTGTCTGGTCAGACGAATGTAAGTCTGCTTTTGAGAAATTGAAAGCCATACTATCAAACTCACCAGTTCTAGCTGCTCCAGATTTTAATAAACAGTTTAAACTGTTTGTTGACGCAAGCGATGTAGGTGTTGGTGCTGTTTTGATGCAAGAAGGTACTGAACAAATTGACCACCCAATTTGTTACTTCTCGAAAAAAATTGACAAACACCAGAAAAATTATTCCACCATTAGAAAGAATGTTTAGCGTTGATTTTAACCTTGAACCAACATGTATGTATATCTCTGCACTACAGTTGTGCCTGTGTTGGTCTTCACCGACCACAACCCTTTGACATTCATTGGGAAAATGAAAAACAAAAACCAAAGAATTCTCAGGTGGAGTTTGACTTTGCAAGAGTACAATCTTGACATCAAACATATCAAAGGAAAAGACAATATTCTAGCTGATGCTTTATCAAGGATTTAAATATGACTTGATATGTCAAGAAAGTTTCCTTGTTTTTAGTTAGATATTTCTAGAAGTAGAAGGTTCTCCAATATTCTTGAATTAGGGTTTAGCTATATATACTCCAACTGTCTAAAGCTAATCAGAACTGTAATGAGACCTGTAATGAGACATATCAAGAATTGTACAGCGCCATATAAGATTCTATTGGGAGAGCTATTGTGACTTTATCTGTGGATTATTACAACACTTTGTGTGGATTTATTCATATTGCCTTGAACTTTACATATCATCTGTGGACATTCATTTTCCTCGTGGATTTTTGATTATTGTTAATTTGAAACCTGGAAGGATCAAGGATTATACCAGGACATTCGCATACAGATAAGTAACACTTTAAATCATCGTATTACTCTTGTACCACCACCAATTACTTTAGATATTGTAAACCATCTCTGTATAATATTGTATATATAATTAAATTGTGTTTTGAATTTAGCTGCTAGTTTCTCATTTCTGTTATTCTGGGTCATAACAAAGAAGACACAACACGAACACACCGCAGTCTCCCAAAACACGCACAAAATACACGCAACACAATGCATACATGGGAGGCCGTCCTTAAATGACCATAGCTGTTAATAGGACGTTAATTAATCAAACAAACAAACAAGTATTACAGATTGACCTCCCTTGTGGGTAGGCATCCATTGGGTCGTCATTATTTTGTGAGCGAATCTAACGTTGGTTTATCTGAATAAATACGATGTAACGCTCACACATACAGACATCACAACCAATATATACCTGCAAGAGCAGATAACTCCTGAACATGTAAATGCGGAATAATGTAAATATTTGGCAAAGAAAGTGACTCTAATTGTGTTGGCAAACATATTTAGATTTTGAGATTATTCGCTTTTTTATTAAGACATACAGAGCAGGACTGAGTTTCACTAAAGGTCGTAAGTCTACACGTAGACGTAGACGTAAACGTAGACCTTACGTCCGAACTTACGTGTGCGTAAGATGTGTTTCACTAAAGGGCGTAACTCTGCACGTACGTGTAAACGTAGACGTAGGATTTTGCGTAACTTACGTCTGAAAATCAATTTGTAACATCACGTCTGATTGGCTGATGCGACTTGGTGCCCGATCAAATTTGGCGGGTGTTTTAAAACTTTTTGTATTCCGGCTTGTTATCTATTTGATATGTTTTATCGTGTACAAAACTAAACATGCCATATATTTGACATGAAAAAATATTTGTATAAAAATCGATGCTTACTCCATTTTACAAATTGCCAGGAGTGATTTTTGTAGGACTGAATTTACATGTATGTAACATGTATTAAAAATCGTTAATTATTATTAAAAAGAGATAGAGATTTATCGGAATTATCCTACTATTTGGTCACCATGTAACGGGATATATAATTACCTATCGACCATTTATCGGGATATCCTAATATTTGACAGGGTCGTAAGAAGCGGGGGAGCATGGGGGGCATTGCCCCCCCCCCCCCCGGGCCGAGTGAATTGTTTTAAAAATGCACATTTAAAGAAAAAAGGGTCCTCCTGCTTCATTTAGAACATTTTCCGCTGCGCAGCGCGTTTCCTAAAACGTTCAAGCACGTAATGTTCAAATTTTTAATAATGAAAATTCAATACGTGACACGAACTACGGCGCTCGCAAATTCAACAAAATGAATTGTAAAACTCATGTCTGCCATTCTAAAATCTAAATTATGACAAATCGGCAAATCGTTGACTAATAATCGAAATCAACAAGACACCTGTATACCAATTGATATATTCAAAAATAGAATCGATATACGCTCTTATGTGATTAAAAAGCATGGTAATTTAATCTTGCTGTTTACATGTTTTTTCAACTGACCACTAATAAATGTAATTTAGAAGCAATCTCTGATTGATATTTATTGTAAGAATTAAGCCGCGGAAGGTAATGCGTGTCTCCGATGTTATGTAATCTATAATTTTAAGACAGATTACTATAATATAAACTTCTATCAATGCTAGAATGATAAAAATAACAGATTCTTGGGTCATGTATGGCACTCATTATTAGAGAAGACTTACTTCGTTATCGTTTCAATCAGTTTCATATTCAATTCAGAAAATGTACAATGTGTATTTGTTATAACATCATGCAATGCAATAATAAACTACACATTTTCGGCTAACATTCAACAAGAGAGTTTGATTTACTTATATCTCTATGTATTCTTCGGTAGAGTAACGATACATTATGTACATCTACATGTACATATGCACATGTACAATACTCATAACAGGCGAATTAGTTCCTAAATAGTTTTAAACCTTTTTTGTTCCCATTACAATATTATTGTTCTGAAAAAAATACCATTTATTACAGCTGCATAGGACATGGTATTTCTATTTATTTATATTTTATTTCGCATTTTCGAAGTGTTGGGTGAATAATGCATCCGGATCAAAGATCCGTCACTTGGTTTTTCCTTTAGTTTGACGTGATTGCATCCGTAATCAACAAAGACGTCTGCTGCTGATTTTAAACCTGTTTGAACGGTCAGTGTTGTAAATGACCGGCTTAAGTATCTAAAATATCGATTTCTACTCAACCGGAAACTTATTCGATGTTCTCTCAGTCAGAAAAATAGCGCAATGTTGTTGTGAAGTGGGTTACGTTTAATTCTACGTGTACTCCAAAGTAGACGTAGATTTACGTGTAAAATTAATCGTAACTTCACTTCACGTAAAGTTACGACCTTTAGTGAAACACGTTTTAGACGTAACTTACGTCTACGTCTACGTTTACGTCTACGTGTAGACTTACGACCTTTAGTGAAACTCAGTCCAGAGCACGAACAAAAGAAAAAAAGGTGGATTGGACCACACAATGTTCTTGTTGTACTTCAAGTACACAATTCTATTGAAGTGTTTGCTTTAGACTGTGTTCAAGTAAAAATATTGGGTTGCTTTTGTTGATGTGACTTTTCGGCATATACTCAGATGAGATATTGGTATTGGCTGTTGATGTGGTTGCTTCAGAAAGTGTCCAGTTGAAAAAATGGTATGTTGTTTCTGATGTAGAACCGCCTGTGTTCAAGTGACAAAAATTGGTTTGCTTTTGTTGATTTGAATTCTTCAGCTTGTGTTAAAGTGAGACATATTTCGTTGGTGTGTTTGATTCAGCATGGAGATAACAAAAGACAAAGACAACGCCTATGGCCAGAATACCCCTCTCTACAACAAAATGTACGCACGGATTGCCCCCTACATTGTCGGGATGCTGCTGGGGTACCTATTACACAAGACAGATTGCAAGGTGACACTATCCAAGGTAAGATACGATGCCTGGGAAATACTCAGAATTTACTTCTTTAAACACATTTGTGAACCATAATCATAACCATAATCAGTATTATCAATTGATATTCTTTAATAGTTATATCTTTTCATACAAACTAGGCTAAAGTTGTGCTGGGATGGTCGCTTTCCACAGTCATAGGTTTGATTTTGGTATATGATCGATTCAAGACGTCCTTAGGAGTAAGCATGGTTTATATCGCCTTTTGCCGATTCGCATGGAGCCTCGTTGTGGCCTGGGTCATATTCGCCTGCACTACAGGATATGGAGGTAAGAACTATAAATTATCTCCCTTGCGATTTACCTCTATTCAATATTATTTCCCTTGTGACTAATACATCATTTCTACTTAAATTGCACTTCTGTTGAAGACTATCCTAACTACTTCTTACTAGACCTTTTTCAAATTTTCATCCATGGTCTGGTGGTAAATGAAGTCCTGTGTATTATGCGTTGCAGGCTTGGTGGACTCAATCTTGTCGTGGGTATTATGGGTACCTCTCGGACGACTCACCTATTGTACCTACCTGATTCATCAGATGGTGTTGGAATTCTTCTTCTTTCAGCCCGTAACTTTCTCGATAACAGATACAAACATGGTAAGTAAAGGATGTCTTTTTTAATCTTCTAGTATTGATTTCTTCACTTTGTTTCGGAGAGACTGGCCATTTTATTGTTATGTCCCTTTAATAAGTAAACCTGCTTTTTGATATTGATAAATTAATAGGGTGCCCGACCAGAGATAATATTTCAATTTTCCGACACGCTATGGCAAAGTGCTCCAAACATACATATAGCTTTTGGCACGAAATATATGCAGGATGAATGCGCTTAATGCATTTTCATAGTTATCATGCGATTCAAAATTGCGGAAATAGTTTTATAATAGGTCATGCAATAAACGCCAAAATTGCGCCAAAGTATGTACGTTAACAGTATAACAGCATTCTTCTTACCCAAGTTTGGCCTAAGATGATAACAATATAATTATTACACCAGAACCGAAATTTGTTTAAGCTTATACGGAAATAGGAAGTTAGGAACCAGCGCCAGCTTGCATAGACATTTTTGTGAGATTATTATACCAATCTAATTTGTAAGCATCAAGCATGATAAAAAAGTCACAATAGCGCCGATTCCTTTAAACCTGACACCCGTGTTCAGTTAAAAGTCCAAATATCCGTTACTGCTTTATTTTTTGCATAATTTAAAAGAATGTCGGAAAAAAAATCCTGTTGTAAATCATGCAAATACATGACTAAATCGAAGTCAGAATGAGCGATAATGATTCGGAAACTTTTGATAAAAATCAAATAAATATTGAACATCGCTAGGTGGGTCCCATTTAGTCAAACAAGCCGAAGTTATATTGTAACATCGTTGCCGATGACTTCATGTGACTACGGTAACTACGTAATGTCTACCTAAGCCCTTCCGAGAACGGGTCATGAACTTTCTGACTTCCGTTCGGCAATATTCGTAACTTCTATGGCATCCAGTTTAAAATATTTACAAGTACCGATTTTCAACAATTGCTGTACCAAAGTTATTAAAAACATTTTAAATATCTTTGATATAACTTAATTTCAACTGCATCTACAAATACTAACGGGGTCGAATCTAACTAGTAGCTTTAATTTAAACGAAACTACGAAGTAACAACCAATTTGAGCCCTCAATCATTACTTACGTACGTTTTTACACGGTCACGTGTTCCGTAATAGTCTTTGGATATAAGTATAACCTTATTGTGATCATGTGGTCAACGTTCGGTGAAATGAATTCATACGAACACAATTATTAATAACTGTTTATTTCAAATTAATCACGTGAAAAAAGTATGCATAAAAACAGTTTTTGTTTCGAATCACTTACCAAATATAGTAATTTTTATATAATTGATATATTTTGTATATTTTTATACAGCTCATTCCAAAGGTATGATACATTTGTGAATAAGTTTCTGATGTATTTGGTATATTTGTATACTGTACAGCGGGTGGATTACTTTCGCCATATCCGCGTTTTCACAGAAACCCACAAATCGAATCACCAGCTAAATATTCAGAAATGCATTGACGTGCCAAAGCACAATGGTTAAAAGAATTATAGGAATTAGTGAACCGTGAAATTAAATCTTCCATAATAGTATGGTCAGTGTAGAAACCACGACATGTTGACCCCGCGAATTTATAGCACTATATAGTGTTATGGTATATATAAATGTACGTAAAGCTGAGATTTTTTGATGTTGCTTTCTGTATGTTTTGTGCTGGATTAAGTATGTTTTGTGTTGGTTTCAGTATGTTTTGTGTTGGTTTCAGTATGTTTTGTGTTGGATTCAGTATGTTTTGTGGTGGTGTCAGTATGTTAAGTGTTAAGTTTTGTATTGGTTTCTGTATGTTTTGTGTTAGTTTCAGTATGTTTAGTGTTATGTTTTGTGTTGGTTTCAATATATTTTGTATTGGTTTCAGTATGTTTAGTGTTATGTTTTGTGTTGGTTTCAGTATGTTTTGTGTTAGTTTCAGTAAAATTTGTGTTGGTTTAAGTATGTTTTTTTTATGTTTCATGTTGGTTTTAGTATGTTTTGTATTGGTTTCTGTATGTTTTGTGTTGGTTTCAGTATGTTTTGTGTTGGATTCAGTATGTTTTGCGTTGGTTAGTATGTTTTGTGTTAGTTTCAGTATGTCTTGTGTTGGACTCAGTATGTTTTGTGTTGGATTCAGTGTGTTTTGTATTGGTTTCTGTATGTTTTGTGTTTTAGTTTCAGTATAATTTGTGTTGGTTTAAGTATGTTTTTGTTATGTTTTGTGTTGGATTCAGTATGTTTTGTGTTGGTTTCAGTATGTTTTGCGTTGGTTAGTATGTTTTGTGTTGGTTTCAGTATGTCTTGTGTTGGTTTCAGTATGTCTTGTGTTGGTTAGTATGTTTTGTGTTGGTTTCAGTATGTTTTGTGTTGGTTTCAGTATGTTTTGTGTTGGTTTCAGTATGTTTTGTGTTAGTTTCAGTATGTCTTGTGTTGGATTCAGTATGTTTTGTGTTGGATTCAGTATGTTTTGTATTGGTTTCTGTATGTTTTGTGTTTTAGTTTCAGTATAATTTGTGTTGGTTTAAGTATGTTTTTGTTATGTTTTGTGTTAGATTCAGTATGTTTTGTGTTGGTTTCAGTATGTTTTGCGTTGGTTAAAATGTTTTGTGTTGGTTTCAGTATGTTTTGTGTTGGTTTCAGTATGTCTTGTGTTGGTTTCAGTATGTCTTGTGTTGGTTTCAGTATATTTTGTGTTGGATTTAGTATGTTTTGTGTTGGATTCAGTATGTTTTGTGTTATGTTTTATGTTGGTTTCAGTATGTTTTGTGTTGAATTCAGTGTGTTTTGTGATGGTTTCAGTATGTTTTGTGTTATGTTTTATGTGGTTTCAGTATGTTTTGTGTTGGTTTCAGTATATTTTGTGTTGGTTAGTATGTTTTGTGTTGGTTTCAGTATATTTTGCGTTTGTTTCTGTATGTTTTGTGTTGGTTTCAGTATGTTTTGTGTTGGTTTCAGATCTGCTACTTCCTTGGTTTGCTGGTCCTATCCTATAGTGGTGCTTACATCCTGTCCATGTCTGTTGAGGTTCCTATGCTCCATATGGAGAAGCTATACATTCTCCCCCTGCTGACACACACCACACAGAAGATTAAACTGAGTAAAATCCCACTACTAAAACGATTCTCTGGGACAACGACCGAAAAAAGAAATCTGGAGTGAAATCAAAGGACTGACAACAAATGAAAAAGCCTGAAAACTTTGACCTATCTCAAACAAATATCAGATGATAATCTATATTTTGTGTATTGTCGATTATCCAACTTGCTTATCATATGACAAATTGTGTAGTTATGACTTATCGCATGTCTAGTATCATATTACTACTTCCGACGATTTGTTATCTTTATATTAATCTTTGGATTTTATAAATCTACGTCAACATATTATTTGGCCTGAATTAAGTCAAATGTTTATTATCTACTTCCGGAGAGAGATATCCGCAATTTTAACGGAGTGAGATTTTTCTCTCGCCCTAGGGTAAGACACGCTGCAAGATATCTGTACACATGCTCACATTGGGCAATAGAAAAAGTACCATCCACCCTCTTTGTAGTGAGACAATAGATCCCTAGCCTCGGGATAAGATTTCTGTCAAACATACCTACGTCACCCCCAAAGAAGCTAAACATGCTTTTATTCTTATCAATATTTGGAATGACTTAAATGACTGATTGTATATAATTGTTTACTTTGTAATACAGTTGTTTCGTCTAACTTTATAGTTTTATATGAATAAAATCTAAACATGAAAAAACTAAATAGATACTTTATTAGATAGTTGTGGAAAGTGTAAGGTATACACTATTCTATAATCATCGATTATTTTAATAATTCATACCGTTTATCTATCATAATGAATAAAAGCTTTACAGATAAAAGGAAATCTTAAATAATACACATGTATATTTAACTAACGTTTTTGTAGATTAAATCGCAATGACATGACTCTGCTTACCTTGTGAGCATTTTTGCATTGATGGTAACTTTACGCTTATCTTGGGATACTACATTTTCGGAATCATTTTTGACGATTTCAGTTTTTATCGTTACTGTAATTCGAAATTTGGTCTCTGAGTAGTGACCACTGTAGACAGAGGACACACCAGTTACAGCTCTGTCTTTTGTTTTGGTCTAGTTTAATGTAACGACTGGTTTTGCTACGACCAGTCATTAGCATAGAGTAGAATGATACAATTAATTTGTTTTGCTCTGGGTTCGACTGCCGCGTTAGCTTGCAGATTCTATGTCTCGCTTTAATATTCAAAGGTACTAGTGACTATGGACAATGGACGACATCAAATTCATTTTACAGTTTATTAACATTTAACATGTATAAAGTTGATAACAAGAAAAAACCCGCGTGGCTCAGTGGGAAGTAGTATGTAATGGACAGTTTTGCTGCTAATATTCTCACGTTTTCGCTATCAGAATTAACTCCTACCCATCAATGAAAGACCGAGCACGTGGCGCTACACACCGGGCCGATTATCGAAAGTTTAACCTCCAATGTCACAAACACCGTTCTCCAGCGAAGATTCTCAAAATATCTCCTTAACGGCTAACCCCGAAACTCACTAACGGAGGCTCCCACTCTTTTCCAGCCTACCAACGGCTCTCAACACAAGAGTGAAAACTTTTAATTACCATCGAAACCCGTCTAAAAGCGAGACATGCCAAGTCCAACATTGCACAATTTCACAAGTATATCAAACTCAAAAATATAGCAAAAATATCGACTGACAGCGAAAAATACGCACACAGTAATGTTAATGCATTTCCATACTATACGATAACAGCAAATTAGGGAAAGGATGGGCGACAAATATATAAAAATTACATAGGATTCAAAAACACAACCCTCACATCTCAAGGCCCGGTAGAAAAACTGAAAGTCCGTTTTTTTACCGTCCTTTTTTAATCAATCATTAGATAAATTTTACCCAAAGTTTTTGTGGTACAGATTATATATGCATACTGAATATTACAATCCATAATAAAATATTGTGTGTCATTCTCACTTTGGTTTACCTTTCATGACCTATACATTGACATTTGGCAAAACAAATAAATGGCATAAAATAAAGCAAACCAACCAAAACTGCATTACGCAATATTACGCAAAATATATCAAATATGGACATGGATTGATTTGATTTCATTGTTTGAATGACCAATTAATATTAAGTAACATTTATACGAGGCGGAGGAAAGCAGCCAAGATACCCAGAGAAAATCACCGACCTCTGCTCAGTACCTGGCAACTGTCCCACATGGTATTTAAAACACCGAGGTGGAGGCCTTATAGTTTTGTCAGGATATCTTAACAAAGGGTAAACCAAGCAAACTATGGGTTTGCACGATAATACATACCGGTATACGAATGTATCAGAATAGAATAACGTATTTGGAGATAACAAGCGTTCACTCCACTAATATAATCTACCTTCAATTTCAAACCTACGATAAACGACTGTGGCAGTCACCTCGTACACGCATATTAGAAAAATGTGTATCTGAAAAATGTGTACCATGACACCTCGTACACGCGAATTGGAAAAATTTGTTTATGCAAATATGTACCGTGACAAATCATATGTACAAATTTTCCAATAACCTAGTTTTATAAATATACATGATACATGTATGGCGATACAATGTTAATGTTTTGTAACTGTCCCGTAATGCATTATTTTGTTTGGCACTTATTACTTTTATTGAAATTCTAACATTAAGTTATAGTTCAATTATTCAATTTTGCTGGTAATAAGCATTTTCATTGGCTTAACAACTTTTTCAATCGTGTAATGATTTCATAGAATTTTCTAGGAAAGGTGTGATTATAGACGCAGCGGAGGTTATAGAAAAATTAGTGATTTTCACGGTACACATTTTTCAAGTAGACATTTTTTCTAATTCGCGCATACGAGGTGCCATGGTACACATTTTTCTAATATGCGTGTACGATGTGACGGCCACTGTCGGCTATCGTACAAACCTGGTATATACTACACAAAACAAAATATGTAATAGTGGTGTAATGGAATAAGACATATGAAGAAGTAGTACATTTTGTAGCCCTTCCCTTCTCGCGAATAAATATTAATTAATGCAGCCTAGAATGAAGATTTTGTGGGAAGCCTTTGATTTGAGTACATAGTCGAAGGTGTTTGCAATCAAAAGAGAGCACAACATCTGTATCCTGATTGCGATAAAATTGAAGACCTTCGGAAGGCCAAGGTATGGAGAGTAAACTAGTTCCTAACAAGATGAAAAGAGTATACAAATGACTCGACATACACTGCAAAAACAATAAAAAACATTGAACAAAAAAATAATATCTGGAGTTGATTTTTTACTTTTTTTTCGCATAAAATTGTTTGTCCTTATATTCGATTGGAAATTTATGCATATTGTATAATCTTTCATACTGAAATTGTGTTTCAAAATGTGCAAAGGGAAAATTACACACATTAAACATCAGGACAAGAGGAATGACCGGTCAGTATGTGGTATCACACGTAAAACCCCGATAGGCCTCAATGTTTCTCGGGTTATCTTTAGAAATATCGCAGTAGTTTGATTGCTTTAGTCCCTATCAATACCCAGAGTGTACCGGTTTCGTCTATCCGAGCGCAGGATAAGTTTGAAAGTTGTTTTTCACTTTGATAGAACTGCATCAGAAATTTCCCATTGCTACTCAGAATATAAATGGACTGCGAATCACAGACAACGAGTCTTCCCATTTTATCGTAAGTAACATCCTTAAAGCATGTATCCCTTGATAAGGTTTGGCGATTTGTCGATGATTCTGGCGTGTACGTGAAAGCATGCCGAAATGCTTTATTGATAACGAGGACGTGTTTACCATTATCAACCATGGCTATATTCCCGCTTACCTGACATTCCGATATTCTATTGGGTGACACGCAGAGAGGACTGCCATTCTTTGATTTAGATGTTTTGAGGACAACTTTGCCATTCGTGTTCAATTTTGCCAGCTCTCCAGATTTTCCGAGGAGAATGTGTTCGTCCCTAGTGACGCAGATGGAATGTAACGAATTAGAATTGTGTCTGAACCTCCGGATTGAAGTTGATGGGGTAACTTCTATGACATAGTCGTTATAAAGCTGTACCCATACGTGTTGAGATGTGGGGGACACGCTTATACCTTTAACATACCGTGCAAATGAAACTTTCCGAATTACTTTACCATTTTTGTTTATAAAAGTAATCGATTCGCTGCCACCACCTATGCATGTCCATGCATCTTCACCAATGAAGTTTATCTCGCTCAAATGCACGTCAGGCTCGACTAGGTCGTTGACGTCTGTTGGTAGACATTGATCCTGTGTAGATGTTGTCATCGCACCAAACGCACGTTTAATTGACGATAAAGGGTTCAGATTTGGTGTGAAGGACACCAGTTGGAGTGTAAAAGGTGCGGATGGGCCAATCGGAAAAAAACGTTTAATTCTTCTTCGATGTCATGAACCTGAACATCGGATCCCTTTTGAACAGTTTTCTTACATTTGGTCAGAAAATCATCAAACGACTGGACTTTTCCGCAGATATCTTGTTTCTGTATTGTCAGCAATTGCACATTCAATTTTTTTATTTTCAGACACATCGATATTTTCTCATCGGTTAACTCATCAATTATCTGTTTCAGTTTCGCAGCATGTGATTTTGTAGCGGCTGAAACTTCGTTGAATTTGTCTTCTTCGTCTTTCAGTTTCTGGTCAACAGACGTTAAAATTCTTTCGAATTTATACCGTTTAATGTCCTCTGAAGCGCTGATAAAATCTTGCATAGTCGATTTTTTCAGTGGCGTTAGATCCTTTAAGTTGTCGATCTCGTGTTGTCTATGAACTGTTGATACACATTTAATACATGCCAATTCTTGACAGGTAACACAGAACAGCTGATATGATTCCTCCCTGTGGTATGAACAGTGCGTTTGTCCTTTAGCACGTACAGGCGCAGACTCAGCCATTTTGAAACCTTAAACAAGATAAATAGGTTTAATAATCATCAAAAATAAATCGCATTATTTTCTCTGGTTACAGCACGAAGGGGTTCGATGCTGTTACTTCGGTAAGTTCATCGTCTTTAATTACGTCATATGACCCGAAGGGTCAGGATGACCTATTGTCATCATGCACCGTCCGTCGTCTGGCGCCGTGCGCCGTCCGTCGTGCGTACCATTTTTATTCAAACGACATATTCTCAATAACTGAAAGGCCCAGGGTACTGATATTTGGCATCAGGGGTCAAAAAGGCGAAACATTTTAAACGAATTCTTCTTAAGAACCAGAAGGCCCAAGGTACTGATATTAGGCCTGTAGTATGTTGGGATGAAGGGCTACCAAAGAATAACCTTGACCTTCATTTGAGGTCACAGGGGTCATTAGGCTAAACTCCTTTGAACAACTTCTTGTGAATAACTAAGAGGCCTAGAGACCTGCTATTGGGAATCTGACATGCTGGGATGAAGAACTACCAAGTTTGTTCAAATGAATGACCTTGATCTTCATTCAAGATTACAGGGTTCAAAATGGCTAAAATTTTAAAATGACTTCTTTTGAATAACTAAGAGGCCTAGAGACCTGTTATTGAGCCTGTGACATGCTGGAATGAAGGGCTACCAAGTGTGTTCAAAGGAATGACCTTGATCCTCATTCAAGGTTACAGGGGTCAAATAGGCTAAAATCTTTAAACGACTCTGTTGTATTGTGCTAATATTCAGATGACCGTTGAGGCCCATGTGCCTGTTGTTTATTCAGGAGTGGTCATCGATAAACAAAACCAAAAATGTAAAACTGTTGTTTTTTTGTGTTCTTTTTTTCCTGTTCTTTGTTTTATTTTTGTTGTTGTTGGTGTTGTTGTGTTTTTTTTTAAATAAAAATAAAGATAAATAAAATCATAATACCCTTTGTTCCCGAATACAAATATATTGTATTTTCATTCGCATCTAAGAAGCAGCATGTCGACAGTAACTTGCGCCAGAGACCAAAATGCCAAATAGAATGGCGTGTATACCACTGAGATTGAAATGCAACTGATATAAGATCATGTAGTTTACGGTAACGAAAATTTCCATAAACCGATGATCGCCTTCATTACTCTTGCAATCTGAAGACAATTTCAACAAGATGTTATTGGAGTCAGACTATGCCTATAAAAGTACTTCCCCAATTTACTATTTAATTATTCTGCAATATCTATTCCATATTAGTTAACGAGGGACAACGCCAACATTAATTTAGCAAGAACATTGCTGTTTTAAAAAGAATGTTTACATGTTTTTTTCCAGTGTTCTTGCTAATTTCTGAGGTCAAAACAAGTGCTAACTGAAGAAATGACCTAGTTATCATTTCAAAATTTATAAAAGAAATAACAGTATTTCCAGGACCGAGCCATCTGGAATCCTTCTTTATTTTCTATCAGTTAGAAAATGTCTAAACCACTGTAGCACTCTACCTTTAATACCATATCACCAAACAGAAATCTGATTTCATTGTTTTGATCCAAATTATGAAATAAATTTTTAGTTCTTGATTAATTGTAGAGTTTCTAAGTAAAATAATATTTGATGATCTATTATGATATCACATCCTTTTATATGATTAAAAAAAATTGAAAATTATACGTATTTGTCTCGACTTTTCTACTTTGTATATAATGATAAAGACGATTTGAAAAGATATCAAATATGTCCCAATAAGCGTGATCCCGTTTTTATAATGATAGTTGTGAGACCAAGTCTCAGTAAGATCAGATTACAATTAAGACATTTGACACAAATTCTCATTCCCTATGTATTAAAACCATGTGAAATAAGGGGGTGTTTTGTACCATTGCATTCCGATTTACACTAGCTAAAGTTATTGCATTATCATTTAAATTATTTTTATTGGATATAGAAGAAGAACTGATAAAATGGATATTGCATATTAGTGTACTCACTTAAGTATTTAATGTTAAAGTTATAAGTAAGGAGTATATAAATAACAATATACAAATACTTACAATCCATATGTTTTAATTTTACATAGCCAAATAAGAACAGTGCTGCCAAAACTAATCCTATATTTACATCTGCAGTGCAATGCTTGTACAGCATCCTATATGCTTTTTCCGTGCCTTCGAATGATTTCAATAGCTCAATTCATATTTTTTTTATATATATATTACTGACTGAAAAAAAATAGCATGTCAAACTTTTACGCCCAATTATGGCACATAAGATGACCAGTTGATAACATGTCTGTAGCTGTTATAAAATAACTTACCAAAATGTGATATAGGGACAAAATATATCATATAACCGGACAATATCCGTGCATCATTGGGGTTAATCAATGATTTATTCTATGACGACGGATGCACAGAAGAATTGCAAAATAAAGACTAGATAATGTTTACATAGACGTCATGATCATTTTGTATATAGTCCAATACGAACACCAAACATTGGTGGTATTCACCAGGCTGCTTATTTTGATAAAATGCGTAATAATTCTCACTGTTAAATAAAGGATCTGACAACATTTCATTAGGGGTCACCTTTATACAATACTCTACTGAGCCGATACATTACTGAAAAAAATGTCATTTCGTTACAGCAAGCATATACAGGTAGTTATGCTGTGCTCTTTGGGCGAAATGACTATACACTAGAAAATGATTCGGACAGCTCTTACAAACCATTCCGTCCCCGTCAAGAAACTTGCAAATACCAATTTAATTGGAATTAAGGATATGGATTTCAATCAGATTGCAGGCTGCATACGAAAACCCACACAAACGTTATATAAACGTACAATTCCCTGCACACGCCTTGCTGTTCGTATAATATTTCGTCATCAAATAGCCATGTGATTATGGTTGCTAGACTAATGTATATAGCATATACGCCGTTTGATCTGAATATTGGACAATCAAAAAAAGCATACGTGTACATATTGACCTTGACATTTGAATATCCTGAATCCTAATAAGATATCTCTTGAAATGGTCGGTCATTGTTATCAGATATGTCGTACACAATCACACTATGTATAGTGTATATAAACACCGAAAACTGTGGAATAGTCAAGATGATGAATTGTTCGAGGCCCGTAAAGGCCGAGAACTATTCATTATCTTGACTATTCCACAGTTTGAGGTGTTTCTCATACTTAAAACATGGCACTGAATGTCACTGGTGCTCTCCACTGTTACACTGGGCATTGTTCAACTATTCCACAGCTCCAGGTAAACCCAAACTACCTTTTTAAACTTGAGACCTATTCATGATTCATTTCAGTATCTCATTCAGAAAACAAGATTCATGATTTGCATGATTTTGCAAGATCCATGCACATCTACTATATGGTAATCACACTTAAACATTTACTCAGTTTAGTTTTCACTGTTCAACTTGGAGGACCCCGTAGCTCTGTACAGATATAACACAGTAATGATTTTTGGACATAAATTTGAGGTAATTTGGGCAAAAATCTTTTCCCGTGCAGCACAGGCCTTAGAGGGAGCTAATCAAACTTTAGAGGGGAAAAAAATCAAAAAAATATTCCCCAATATTTTGGATCATACAACCGGTACATATACACACAAAAAGTGAAATCATGTGGCAGAAGAGTGTGTTTTTGAAAGTATTCCTTCGGAATTATTATCTTCATGAAAGGTGTTGGGATGTAAAATTTGAAAGATGCCATTTTTATGGAATATGAAGTGATTTGGATATACGAAATATGGAAAAATCCCTTAAGTATCTGTTATTAATTTTGGCAGAGAATTCAGCATTCGTGTCATGGAATTTAATCTTAATTTTCTCTCTTCTGGATTTGTTAAAGTTATTTTTTCTGGTTTATGGATACAGTGGCTGTGAAAGAAATGATGAAATATATTTTGGAATGAAGTGATAGAAATGTTATATATCGGTATTATGAAAATGCATCCCGACAACGTTGACAAGTACCTGAGTTTATCTTTATTCCATTTCTTCATGGATTTAATAAATGAGGATGTATTTCTGACTATATGCTAGACCATGTTCACCAGTCTCTACATTTACCTTCAACTTTGGAATAGTTACCTTTTCCTGTGAAATAGTTCACAAACTATTCCACTGCAAAAGGTAACTATTCTACAGTAGTAGGTGATAATAGTAGACTTTGCACCGACTATACATCAAGCTATAACAATAGATGACATCACAACCATGTTTTAAATGGAAATAAACTTTCGTTTATTCGAACCTTAGTACTCACCGACGCTTCATTACACCATCCCTGTGTATATTCCTGCCGATGTTACGATTTACGGATACACTTTTGTAATTATGTTGAATCCTGATGTGTATGTTGTAGTCCCGTATTAAAAGTTAATATCGGGTAGTCTAGGCTCGAAAGTCTACAACAAGATGGCTTCCCACAAGGACACATTACTTGACGCATAACTTAACACAAATCACCATATCTGCACGGTATGTCAGGGTGTCAAATTAAGGTACGGCTGTTATATAATATATCAACCTAAAAATCTATCTAGACTACAGATCTTTCTAACCAGGAAGTTGATCTTTCTATTTATGTATGGAGTGAGATTGGATATCTGTAAACACCCTGTTACAGTCAGCTAATACCATGTATAGCAATCACAAAAGAAAACAAAAACTCAAGAAAAGCATAATAAATGTAGGTACGAAGTGAAGAAGTGTATTGAACTAGTTTTTTCATCACTCGTATACGTATCATCAAACGTTTACCTCACGTTTTGTTATGGGAGGTAATTCTCACACATGTATCAAGCACCATCACACCTAAACCCCCATCTCATTTTAACCGCCATCTCACCTCGACCACCATCTCATTTTAAACGCCTTCCCACCTCAATCACTATCTCTTCTCAACCGCCATCTTACCTAAACCGCCAACTCACCTTAACCACCATCTCTTCTCAACCGCCATCTTACCTAAACCGCCAACTCACCTTAACCACCATCTCTTCTCAACCGCCATCTCACCTCAACTGCCATCTCACCTCAACCGCCATCTCACTTCTACCAACATCTCGTCTCAACTGCCATCTCACCTCAACCGCCATCTCACCTCAACCGCCATCTCACCTAAATCAAAATCTCGTTTCTACCGCCATCTCATCTCAACCACCTTCTCTCTCATCCATCTTCTCACCTCAGTCACCATCTCACCTCAACTACCATTTTATCTCACTCGCCATCTGTTATAATCTTCATAATAAATCTATACATCCGACTGTTCTAGCTACATTTTAAGCGCCAAACGCCCAGAGCCTCAAGGTTTATCATCATTGTACAATATTTTATTCGTTGATTCTTCATGGCGTACGCTATTCAGAACATCTTATTGTTTCTATGATCATGAGACTTTTAGGGGTCTAAGGTCATTCTTGATGTTTAAAAACTCAATAACTTACCGAAACAGAATATATATGGGTTTTTTATACAATACTAATCATATAGCATCCACATAATGATTTTATGACATTTTTGAGCTCTTAAATATAAGTATATTATGCTCTTTATAATATCTTTATAATAATCTTATAATAAATCACGATAAGAAAATGGTTTAGTACGCTAGATAATTACCCTGCAATACGAGAACCAATGATGATTGATTTTCCTGATAAACAACAATTTCTGATGCTGATATCTAATGGGTTTCCTATGATAAAACGTATTAATTAGATTCATATATTGATATACGTACATGTGAATACAAAACATAAAATAGAGAACAAGCTTAACGCTTATATAAAGTCTTACTTATTAGTTACGATAACATCAATATCCCATTCAAACAGTAAGTTCAGAAATCTGAACCGCATACAACATAAGATAATAGGTGAAAGTCCGAATAAGTACCCATGTATAAATAAATAATTATCAATATTGTTCTAAGGTCATGCCTTTGTCATCGTACAATATATTTATTACTTATTTTGTATTTGATAATCGACTTGTAATGTTTTATGATTGTCACGTACGGTACCAATAACCATTACTCGAGACTTAATATAGTTATGTATTGTGAATGGATATGTTGCAGTCACTTCCAGGGACGGGCGTGGACGTTAAAATTGATATCAAAGATATATAAGAACTACTACATAGATTTAGAATATGAAGTTAACAGCGTGGTCCTGGTATTTCTTATTGACAGTTTCATTTGTCTTGCCGAACGACATTGATTACTCTCGACACCTTTTATACATATGTTACCAACACTACTTTTCGTGTGAAGGTGGTGCAAAGAACGTCATCTGTAGCTGTGACCGCATGTGTCTTTACTATGATAGCTGTTGTTTTGATGCCCCGGCTATCAGAGGTAGAGAGAAAGACAACCATGACGAAGGTGGAGATAAATACAACAGAAACGACCAAGAACGGCACAAATATCTCAAATTGACAACATGTGAAATCACCTCTTTCCGAGATGGGTCAAAAGTTCCACAAGGTGCGTTCATGGTATCTTCCTGTCCGTTGTCGTGGAACCGTGACATAGATACCAAGGAAGCCTGTGAACTTTCTCCGGGAACTGATGTACGTGACATGCTACCCGTTACCGATACCAGTACAAATGTAACATTTAAAAACCGACGATGTGCTAAATGCCACAGTGTCCAAAACTACTTACCATGGCTGCTGAAGATAGAATGCGCATCGGAAATGTCCACTCTGTCACATTCTATGAACGATGTTGTGATGCAGAAACTTCACAGTGACTTTTGTAGTTACAGATTTATACCACCTGAAGATACTACAGTACAATACTGTTACAGTAAATTCAACTACGTGGTGCTGTCAAGCGTGTCTGAAATCAACTATAATCCAAGCTGTCAAAATCGCTTATTCTGTCCAGTTTTTATAGCAAAAGGGCCCAATACGACTTTATATAGAAATTTACAATGTCTTCTGAACTATGAAAACACAACGTACCAAGATAGTTATATGAACATACATTGCGCAAACAGAGCATTAACTGAATTGGGTTTAGATTCATACCCAACATTGAGTAGTCTCATTGATTTCTCTTCATTGCTTGGAAGACCAACGACGAGATGCCAAGAAAATGAAATTGAGTTATCAGAAAAGGTAAGATATTTGTTAATTAGTGTATTGAGGGCTTCTCTCAGATAAAATGTAACTTGATTTGAACAACTAAGAATTTTTCCACCAATAATTAGATGGAAAATAAGACCATCATAATCTTCAGAATACATATAAATACAATTAATGATTATCAATTATTGCAGTTATCGCATAAGTCATAAGATGCAATTAAAATGTACTTCAGATATCTTTCTATCTGTGTGTGGTTTCCATTCAGATATCATTACAAACATGTCACAGAAACAAATATCAATAATAGATTATATTATCATGTATTACGTCTTGCGAAATCTTAACTCAACTGGTTCCGTTAATTACATATAATTTCATATACATGTAAAAAAGACTAATACTATACTAATCAAATAACCATAAACCACAGTTTTGATTTTCTCAAATACATCAACCGGCATGAAGTGTAACTTATAACCATAAAAAAGCACGACAACCATTTCTGATTAAATATCTGTTAACGCTATATCGACTTCCTGCACCATTGGGCGATACTTCTATTACAAACCAAGTGATTTGACGCGTGTAATCGACTATCTAGTGTTCGCATACATTAAGAAACTAAACGCATTCCTGTAAATCTTTGTTACATCACTGCTTTTGGAACGAAACTGTTTTTTAGAATGGCGTTACGCTCACAAACACATGACGTCGTTTCTAATTTTATATGTGATAGCTTTTATTAGGTCACCTGAGACTAAGCCTAAAGTGTCCTTCTCTATTTGCCTTTCGCCCGTCGTGCGTCGTCCGTCGTGTGCCCGTAAACAATTTACGTTTTTTACCTTTCAAAAACTGCTAAAGCAAATTCAATCTCAAAATTATAAATTAACATTTATTTTACATTGATTGCGAAAAAATTACAGAACGTGTGCAAATCACTCTCGATTCCCTGGAAGTAAGCGCGAGAGAGGTCCTAAGTGCTGGAAAAAAACCGGAGTGTCCGGAGAACACTCCCGTAAATAATTGGGCAGGTGACCCCTTATCTTTTCATGTCCGTACTGGGGATCAAGCCCCGGCCGGCTTTGTGAAAGGCGAGCGGCCTAACTTGATTATAATTATTAGTCTGAGATAGCAATTTAACATCATGCATGTATCAAATTGATCCTGGCGAACCCTCAGGTGTCAGAAGGGCAGGACCAAAAGGGTCAAAAAAGCTAAATTTCAAAAGTCTTTCTCATGATGGAATCAAATACTTTTCATAGGGTGAATTAAAGGTCTTCAGGCCGCCCTCTACACGAATTGTGAAATTCATGCACGGGTCTCAAATTTTGATTTGGGGAGGTGGTCAAATTTAATTTTGGTTATAAAGAGAAACATTTTTCAATTTTCATTGGAAATGAGTCAAACCTTGTTTGAAATATTAGCCCCTGAATTAGAAATTTAACACCATATCGAAAAATGTGTCATAACTGGCCCTTTGGGGCCAGAGAGGCGGGTCAAAATGACTTGAATTTCTAAAATCTACTGATGGGTGCTGTGGCCCGACATATATAGTATTATGTCCTTGTTTCATATTGGATCTGAACGAATTGATCAAGTGACCGTTAAGTCCCATGAGCCTCTTGTTCTATTTAAAATGGCAGGATATCAAACACAATGTATCTAGGTACAGCAACATAAATTTTTACGAAAACATAACTTCGTAAAACCGAATATAATTCAGTTATTATAATATCATGAAATTGAGAATACCCTATAACGACTTAATGAAGATCATTTCCAAACGATGATTTATTATAATATGAAACCCAATATATCTATAAACCCATACAAATATTCTATAATTATACAAGTTATATTTTCATGTTTAAAATCCCCGTTTTCCTAAATACATTAATTTAACAATAGCTATTCAGTTTGAATAACGAATCCGGTGCCAGCACCTTATTAGGGATTCAAAAATGAACATACAAAAAAAAATAAAAAAAATTCGAGACATAAAAAACAGATTGAAAATAAAAAATAAAATTCAGGTTTCGTTGTGTATAAATGACGTTTTTTTCGTTGATGCTATGAACCTATGACAATGAAAATAACGACGTTCCTTCAATACAAATTAGTATGTATTTTCCTTAACATAAAACATTCTCGGTCCGTGATTTCATCAAATTCTGCTTCACTCGTTGCAACTTCCGTTGTGAGAGATAATTGTCACGTTTGTTACGACTGTCAAGCATTTCAATGTGAAAACGATCGAAAATAGTTTGCATGTATTTACATTTGCATACAGAGTCAGGTAACTTTTCCTATAAACGAAATAAATATAAGATGAATTATTTAAAATATATGTGCATTTTTTGTTTATACAATAGCTTGGTTGTCATCATTTGTACTGTCCCGACCGCACAGAACCATCTGGAGGAGAATGTGTCAACATATCATTGACAAGTGACGGTCTATTTCTAAATCTTTTGTTTGAAATAAATTATTGGAATGAAAAGCAGCAAATCCGACCTGTCTTAAACAAAGTTATAGGTATTTTTATGACAGATTTAACCAAACATACAGGAATACCGTTAAAGAATCTGATTTTGAAAAATATTAACTTCAATTTGATAAAGGGTGTGGCCTTAAATGAAGAAGGTGGTACTTGCTCTGTCATTCATACATTTTTCCACTAAAAGGCCTAATACTTTATGATACACTGGAACCTGTAAGGTCTTGGACAGAAGAATATTTCAACAATTACACGACGAGAACACGTGACGGCAGCGTTATCAGACACACAGCTGACGTAGACCATATGTCATGTGACACAAATGTTTCTGTTCAGAATCCTGTTTATCTGAAGGAGATGTTTTCAGTCGACAATGAATTGCCCTGCCCTGCAGTGAAACTACAACACAGTCAAAATGAATCTAACGATGAAAGCCAGATAAACAATGCGTCGTTACCTTACTATCATCTTCAGGGCATCAATATTGCACCAGTTGATGTTGTGTTCGCGAATGGGGACGTCTTTGTGTGTATCGATACATTTTCATTAAAATACCAACTGAACTATGCCAAGTTAACCATTCATGGCTACAGATATTATATAAACATTGCGTGCTCCTCAATATCCATCATCTGCATGATTTTTTGCCTGATTCAGTGTTGTGTTATTCCGATATTCCGATGTGGAAAGTCCGATCTGTTATTTGTTCTAATGTTATTTTTACTTTCTGCCCAAATCTGCTTCTTGCTTTTATCCTCTTTTGCAGTACCTACACATGTTTGTGAATGGGTTGGTATCATTCATCATTTTGTGTGGTTAGGTGCATTTGCCTTTATGTTTCTCTGTCCATACCGACTAAATTCTGAGATAAGAGATCTTCAAACCTATACCAAATCAGAAAGACTCCTCGGTACAATTAAGTATGTGTTGGTTGGACTTTCTTTTCCCTTTATTGTTACTATTTGCATAAAAATCACAAACGATATCCTGGATCCCACACATAAATGGTATGGCGGACATTTTTGTTTTATTTCCCAAACGTACGTCTTGTTTTTCGGATTTGTCGTTCCCATATCTTTGATTTTGTGTGGAAACTTCTTCTTCTTTGTATCTATTATTCGCTATATGAACTCGGTATCTCATTCTGTCAATGCAACTAAGTCTAACACGCTCATCTTCATCAAAATATCATCGATCATGGGGTTTAGTTGGATTATTGGAATCGTAGCAGTTTTATCTCAAGCTGAGATCCTTCTTTTGGTTTTCGAAATCCTATCACATTTGCAGGGGGCTATTATAACAGTTGCATTTACGTTTACCAATAGATTCAGAAAATATTATATGGACAGTTTTCGAAGGTGCTTTGGTAATGTTTGATGGAAGGTAGATTTAATATACGGTTATAAAGACGTGTGTATAGGATATTTCACTTCTTGCAATTAAAACTAAATAATTAAATAGACTAACCATTCCGGACAATCCAAAAGACTATTGATTTCAAATGTAAGTGTTATGTAATTTATACATTTCATCTGTGGTTTAAACTATTCGGATATATTATTAGTGATAGATGTACAACGTATCAATAAAGAATGCGGGAAATCGATTTCCTTTTTTTTTAATTGGTTCTCATCTCGCCAAAATTTGATAAGTCCGAAATACCTGAAAGGTATTCTTTTACACTTTTTCCTTTATTTCTGACACTGGTATAAAATACAAGTATCTTGCTCAATACGCGTATCCTTATGTATATGAATACTTATCCAAGTAAGTTATATAAATATATTGTAATATAGATAGATCGATAGACTGAAATAAATGTTACGTGAAAAGTCTACATCTTCGCATCCTTATAATATAGCTTTTGCATATCTAAGTCTCAATTTAAAAGGTTTGAATTAGTTAAAGTTTATATATGAACTTTTCCAAATGCTTTAACCACCACTTTTGTAAAAAGAGAGGAACAATGTAGCATCCAATTATGATTTCCTGACTCTTAAGACTAGCCCGATCCTCTTCAAATCAGTTGTTAGATGTACATTTAATCTTGCCATCAATTAACGATCATTAATTGTCAAGTACAACTGGGTATATTTAATTTCACCGTCAATTAACGATCATTAATTGTCAAGTACAATTGTGTATATTTAATTTCACCGTCAATTAACGATCATTAGTTGTCAAGTACAATTGTGTATATTTAATTTCACCGTCAATTAACGATCATTAGTTGTCAAGTACAACTGGGTATATTTAATTTCACCGTCAATTAACGATCATTAATTGTCAAGTACAATTGTGTATATTTAATTTCACCGTCAATTAACGATCATTAGTTGTCAAGTACAATTGTGTATATTTAATTTCACCGTCAATTAACGATCATTAGTTGTCAAGTACAATTGTGTATATTTAATTTCACCGTCAATTAACGATCATTAGTTGTCAAGTACAACTGTGTATATTTAATTTCACCGTCAATTAACGATCAGTAGTTGTCAAGTGTAATTGTGTATATTTAATTTCACCGTCAATTAACGATCATTAGTTGTCAAGTACAATTGTGTATATTTAATTTCACCGTCAATTAACGATCATTAGTTGTCAAGTACAACTGTGTATATTTAATTTCACCGTCAATTAACGATCATTAGTTGTCAAGTACAAGTGTGTATATTTAATTTCACCGTCAATTAACGATCATTAGTTGTCAAGTACAACTGTGTATATTTAATTTCACCGTCAATTAACGATCATTAGTTGTCAAGTACAACTGTGTATATTTAATTTCACCGTCAATTAACGATCATTAGTTGTCAAGTACAACTGTGTATATTTAATTTCACCGTCAATTAACGATCATTAGTTGTCAAGTACAAGTGTGTATATTTAATTTCACCGTCAATTAACGATCAATAGTTGTCAAGTACAACTGTGTATATTTAATTTCACCGTCAATTAACGATCATTAGTTGTCAAGTACAACTGTGTATATTTAATTTCACCGTCAATTAACGATCATTAGTTGTCAAGTACAACTGTGTATATTTAATTTCACCGTCAATTAACGATCATTAGTTGTCAAGTACAATTGTGTATATTTAATTTCACCGTCAATTAACGATCAGTAGTTGTCAAGTACAAATGTGTATATTTAATTTCACCGTCAATTAACGATCATTAGTTGTCAAGTACAACTGTGTATATTTAATTTCACCGTCAATTAACGATCATTAGTTGTCAAGTACAACTGTGTATATTTAATTTCACCGTCAATTAACGATCATTAGTTGTCAAGTACAACTGTGTATATTTAATTTCACCGTCAATTAACGATCAGTAGTTGTCAAGTACATTGTGTAAATTTCATGTCGTCGACAATTCGATCATTTCTTGTCAAGTACAATTGCGCATTTGTAATTTCGCCGTCAATTAACTATCGTAAGTTATCAAGTACATTTGTGTATTTTAAATTTCACTTTACATTCAATTAACTATCTTTAATTGTCAAGTACAATTGTGTATATTGAATTTCACATCACAATTATTTAACTATCATTAGTTGTTAAGTACTTTTGTGTATATTCCATTCCTGAAACAGGTTGTACGTATAACCCAATGGAATATGGTCGTGTTTACAATGTGTGGTATCTGATATACGTCATTGCATCATTGCAAATAGTTCACACTTTCGTATGGTTAACTGTTGTGTTTTAATGACAGTAATTTACGGTTATGATGTGAATATAAACACTCTTTATATAGCGACATCCTGTATATTGCTATATCATTGGTATCATTGACATTAATTATGCATATTTTAATATTTTTAATAATTATTCTTAAATTTCGACGAGGGTTGATTTCATGGAAGGGGCAAAGTCATAGGTCACCTTTAGCGCTACTTAATTAAGATATCTTCCTTTCAAAAACTGCGATTTACATCTGTTGTACGTATATCGTTTAGGAAGGAAAGTAATAGGTGACTGCAGAAGTTATAGATAGTTCATGTAAACTTAATATTTAGATAAGGATTTCTAGAGGATTGACATTAGACGATGTTTTTTGCTGATGGAAAATGTCCTGCAGTTTTATCACTTTAAATATTTGTTCCTCTAGGAAGCATAATTTCCATTTTGTTTCAATTTCAATGTCCACATTGGCAAAAGATGTTCAATGTCGATAGGATTGAAAATCAGCCGTAACCGATCTTAGTCCTCTTCCAGAAACCATGAAACATGTATGGATATATGGTGAGTGGGGGTACACCGTATGCTGTCCCAGATGATAAAAAAATATATTGTCACTGTTGTAACTCAATATTGTTTTTAATTGTATATGTTCCCAAAAATACCAGTGAAGTTATGTTGATAATACACGATAACCCATGATATATACTGTTTTACCATTTATCAATGTGTTGATTTGTGGAAGAAATATATTATCTGTATTGTGTTGTCAATAAAAACATTTCAAACTGAAGTTGTTGTTATTTTAACCTTTGATTCCTACCTCCAAACTTTCAGTTTTACTCTCTTTCTTAACTTGAACAAACTGTTGCATGGAGGGCTGAAGTTGATTGCGAGTTTCTTGTTCCGAGTTGCATTAACTTAAACGGAACAAGGAACCAGACTCGAGTTGCGTTTAGCATAAACAGAACTGGGAACCAGACTCGAGTTGCGTTTAGCATAAACGGAACTGGGAACCAGACCCGAGTTGAGTTTAGCATAAACGGAACAAGGAAACAGACTTGAGTTCCTTCAATATAACGCTTGCAAATATTGGCCAAAGAGTAATTAAACATGTTTATTATAGGTAGGTATCATAATAAACGGAACTCCGCTCGTTGGCCAGTAATACAAGCATAGTCTTAAATGGAACTCTGGTTTGGTTGCTTGCTCCACATAAAGAAATCAATGCTGTAGTGATATTACACAAATATCGACCTGTTTTCAGGTGGATACGGTGATTTATCAACTCGAGAAAGTGATATTACCCGAGGACGAATGCCGAGGGTTATGTCACTTTCGAGAGTTGATAAATCACCGTATCCACCCGAAAACAGGTCAATATCTGTTTTATTATCTGGTTTTTAAATAATGTAAACCATTTCACTACATGTATATATACATGCATTTCCTCTTCATGATATTGAGCAGCCCCTCTCCCAATTACTCAATAGTCCTGTTGAATAATTTTGAAGAGAAAAATGAAGGCTGATGATATTGTAACTAAGCTGCGGTGCGCTTCGTTGCTATATTTTCCGAAAAACTAGGTTATATGTTTGTTGCGATATTTTCGCTCACCTTCGCTAAAAATTTTCAAGAAATTTAAAATCATATTTCCTTATAAAATAAATCTATTAAAATAAACGGCTTCCCCTCTTTATCAGGGGTATGCCAAGATCTAAGAGCCATCCTGAATCCTATGTAATTTTCATATATTTGTCGCCCATCCTTTCCCTAATTTCCTGTTATCGTATAGTATGGAAATGCATTAACATTACTGTGTGCGTATTTTTCGCTGTCAGTCGATATTTTTGCTATATATTTGAAATACTTGTGAAATTGTGCAAAGTTGGACTTGGCATGTCTCGCTTTTAGACGGGTTTCGATAGTAATTAAAAGTTTTCACTCTTGTGTTGAGAGCCGTTGGTAGGCTGGAAAAAAGTGGGAGCATCCGTTAGTGGGTTTCGGGGAAGCCGTTAAGGAGATATTTTGAGAATATTCGCTGGAGAACGGTGTTTGTGAGATTGGAGGTTAAACTATCGATAATCGGCCCGGTGTGTAGCGCCACGTGCTCGGTCTTTCATTGATGGGTAGGAGTTAATTCTGATAGCGAAAACGTGAGAATATTAGCAGCAAAACTGTCCATTACACACTACTTCCCACTGAGCCACGCGGATATTTTCTTGTTATCAACTTTACACATGTTAAATGTTAATAAACTGTAAAATGAATTTAATGTCGTCCATTGTCCATACTTACTAGTACCTTTGAATATTATAGCGAGACATAGGAATCTGCAAGCTAGCGCGGCAGTCGAGCCCAGAGCAAAACAAATCAATTGTATCATTCTACACTATGCTAATGACTACGGTCGTAGCAAAACCAGTCGTTACAATATCATTAAAATAGAGAAAACACCACGTAATACATTTTACTTATTATTTGAAAAATCTGACAAAAATGTACACACAAATGTTTGCATGGTCACATTGATTCCAGTAAACCTGCTGCTCCCCGACACATCCCGCTGAATGATGATGTCACATTGGATATTTGAAGTCACTGAAATTCCCTTTACGCTATATTTGGGTACGACCTGGACCAATTGGAATCTTATCAACCTGTGAAGTGATTGTGACGTAATTTTACATCACGTCACAATGCAAGATTTCTATATTTGGGTACGACCTGGGGTGTTTTGGAATCTTATATCAACCTGGGTTGACGTCACAATGCATAGTTCGGAATTTTCTCTGGTGGATATCGTGTTGTATCGTGGCGGGAAAGTGTAGTTTTACCCAATCATGAGCGAGCAAAACACACAGCCATATGATAATTGCTATTAATATATGTACCCGAAATTCCTATGAAAAATAAGCATATTGATATTCATAAAGGTTTTTGGAAAATAAGTCGTTGCAAGCGTGAACTCTGGTCTGGTTGTCAGCTCTACGTTATAAAGATCCTTACTGTGTTTATTTGTTGCTAATAACTCCCATTACAATTATGGTGTAACAATATGTAATTAAACATCTTAGTATAGGTAGTAATCGTTGGCCAGTGAGGCAAGTATGGGCCTAAACGGAAATCGGGTCTAGTTCCCAATTCCGTTGAAGATTAAACTAGGAACTCGATACTAACTTCAGCCCTCCTTTATACATAACATATGTTTCTCTGTCAACGTTTTAGTTTTCTCCATGATATAGCTAGGTATTTCCTTAATGTAGATGCTCCATAACTGATTCATTTTAGTTTATTTCAATAGACAGGTTCTGAAACCCCATATCCAATCAATTTTGATCTGTACCAAACGCAAGTTTGGTGTATTTGTACTCCAATATCTTAATATTTTCTATATTTTTGGAAAACCAGATTATGAAATGGATTATCTCCCCTTAATTAGGGACTTATCCTTTTAATTATGTTATTATTATATTCCGAAATTTTAATCATATTACCAATAAATAACTAAAACATCGTAACTTACAAGCAACCAAGATCAACCGGTTGATCAACAGATCAAGTTCATAGTGATATGAACGATATTTGATACACAGTTAAAATGATTTACTTTACCTTTGAGAAGGGAGTTGAAATTTTGATTTCTGCTTTAAAATTCTATAAACCAACCTTGTCAATCTTATTAAAATACATATCACTTAATTCTTGACTTTCCAAGTTGACAAGTTGACTTTCCAAGCCAAAGTTGGGTTGGCAATTTTACAAACTGATTGCATTATAAAGTTATTTAAGTATTGAATGTCTTTCAGTCGGCATTCAAAATGGCTATGAATGCCAACTAAAAGACATTGTATTTACATTTGATTACACTTTTATGATGAAATCACAAGGGATTTTCCATCTTTAATGAATTAATCAATCATTTTCGTCATGGATGGAACAGCCATTTGAAAAGCCGTTTTCCATGACGACAAGTTTGACGTCACAATGATAATGACTATGCAAACTGCGCTTTGTAAGGTTACAAAGTGGGAGTGCAGTGATAATGTACATATATAGTTGTATGACCTTATCAGACCATCATAGTCTATGTTAAAATGGAGGCAACAACGTTTGACTTTTTGTACACAATTGAGGAAATGTACCAAAACCAAAATTATCTATGCACTACAGAAAAGACGTCAAAGCAAACAAACTGATGTAGACTGATGTGTCGATTAATTTGCAAGCCCGGTTATTTAGAAACTATTTCTACTAAATATTAAACCTTGTTCAGTACCTAGATAGCCTATTTCCCCATCTCGTTCATCATTCTTTACAATATGAATTACCAGAACTAAAATTACTGATATTCTAAAAATCCTTACCTTAAAAAAGGCAACATCCCTTGATTTCATGAGCTTAGAAATACTACAGAAACAGTCTACGAACAACTTAGCGTTTTAAGTGCATGTTCATTATGAAATTGAAAATGTCCTCCTGTCTGGAAACTAGCTACAATTTTAATTTTTTTATGAAAAATGAGAGAACTTTTCCTTCTAATTGTAAACCTATTTCGTTTACCAAGCACTGTCGGCAAATTATTTGGAAAATCATACATACATGCCTCCGTGACCATTTATTTGAAATAATCTGTTGCACAGATATCAATTAGTACAAAGGACATTGTTGGTGGTCTCTAAACTTTTTTGATACACAAACTTCGAAATCCAAGTTAACAACCTGTCGCCCATATTGACGATTGGTCATAAAAATGCAATATGCAAAGCTAGGGTCCAAGAGAGATCCCTCTAGGTTTAAATAGGTAAAGGGACGCACGGAAGAATGGATGGGCCACGGACCACGAACGAAAGGATAGTCCACCACCTGATGATGTTTGGCTGAAATTGACACGCTCAATAACTATCTATACGGTAACAAAGAGATTTTTTATCATTAATGGGAAATGTTCATCACTGTTGTTTTTTTTATTATATAAACTGTAACTGGGTGAATACTGTTTTATTTTTTCCTCAGTAATATATTGAAAACCTTAAGGTTTGATAAATTAAGCTTTGAAAATCATTCAAATGGCCTATAACCGCCAGTTACAACACAGAAATTATGTACTGTAAAAGTCTTGTTTTGAAATAATAACAAATGTGAAATGAAATTATACACCACAGTTTGGCTTCATTGCCAGACCGTATGTACCTATTTCACTTCCCTATAGATGTGAATATTATAATTTTTGACAGGGCTGACAAAAATCATTTTCAGTTCTTATTTGTATTTGTACAATTAAAACCTATGCATTGAAAGTACTGTAATTCTCAAAACATCGGTTATGAATCACATTATTTTTGGTGATGAATAACATATTAAAAGCTCTTCTTCATTCGTCAGAATGAAAAATGCGGCGCTTATAACTTTAAAGGTTATTTTTCCATGCGACATGGTTTAATGAATATTAAAGTATATTAAAGTTCAAGCTAGATGTTGATTGCAACTGCGTTTTCAGAAATTTTCATATTTTTTTTACAGCCAAAAAGCATATTAAGTAAGAAAATGACAAAATTAAAAAAAAAATGGATTGAAAAAATTATTATGCAAGGATACATTTATTTAGCAATTTCACACATCAGTATACAAGTATACATATATATAATGTTGTTGATTTTCAAAATTCTGCACTGTCAAAGTATTGGCAAGGCACCAAATCGCACCATTTCATGTTTTAATTTGTTTTTGTGGTAAAAACAAAGAAATCAAAGTACTGTAAGTACTGAAATGAAAAAGCATTGATGTAACTAAAATTTAGTTCAAAGAAGGCAAATATGCCATTAGTAACATTTTAGGGTGTATATTTTCTTGCAAGTCTCATGTCATTATCTAGTTGGGTTATTTATCTTCCAAGTATTCATTTAATTAATTTTGGATAAATTGTTAAGATCGCGGACAACCATTCCTCCTATTATGAGAAAATTTTAAGAAAATGCTAGACAAATCGGGTGATGTTGACAAAAACCTCTTTTGGAAACTATTTAAAAATAGAACAAGTAATTCAAGTTTAAGTTCAAGTTTTATTTACTTTTTGTCTTTTAACCAATCAGTTGTATTTATATACATCATTAATACATGGCATTCAAATGGATCACATAATACATTGTATAAAGATACAGGTAGACAGTACTACATTCGGAAGAGTATAATTAATTGATTAATAAAGATCGTTTGCCTTCGCAGCTTTAAGGTCTTTTGTTAAGTCCTGTAATTCTTTCACATCTGTTACATTTAAAAGTTGTATAAGTTAAAACATACTTGGTTTTTTAAAATAATAGTTTTTCATGAATTTTTGACAGGTATCAGAGTAACATGGACATTTTAAAACAAAATTAAATTCATCTTCAAAATCATTTAAATTACACAAAGAACATATTGTTATGTATGACACTAAATACATGTAGTTATGAGATAAGGGAGATAACTCCTATAGTTTTTTTATCAATACATCCTATAAAGTTCACATAATTAATTTAGGTTATAGAACTTTCTAGAATATCATCATCGTATAAACAAATATGTTTGTAAACATGTTGATTATAAGTAGAGATCTAGAATGATCTATTTCCAGAAAGTTCTGTGTGTTTATTTGTTTACTGTTTTTAGTTAGATATTTCTGGAAGTAGAAGGTTCTCCAATATTCTTGAATTAGGGTTTAGCTATATATACTCCAACTGTCCAAAGCTAATCAGAACTGTAATGAGACCTGTAATAAGACATATCAAGAATTGTACAGCGCCATATAAGATTCTATTGGGAGAGCTATTGTGACTTTATCTGTGGATTATTACAACACTTTGTGTGGATTTATTCATATTGCCTGGAACTTTACAAATCATCGGTGGACATTCAATTTCCTTGTGGATTTGTGATTATTGTTAATTTGAAACCTGGAAGGATCAAGGATTATACCAGGACATTCGCATACAGATAAGTAACACTTTAAATCATCGTATTACTCTTGTACCACCACCAATTACTCTAGATATTGTAAACCATCTCTGTATAATATTGTATATATAATTAAATTGTGTTTTGAATTTAGCTGCTGGTTTCTCCTTTCTGTTATTCGTTAATGTAACAGAATTGGGGGCTCGTCCGGGATCGATATTCAATTTGTGAAATCTAACTTTGAAAAATTAATTAAGAAATTTTCAAAATTTGTGTACAAACTTTGAGTTTACATTTGAAACCAACAGCTAGATAAATATGACTACTATGCAGGTAGAACAGTTTGTTAAAGCGCCATCCCTGGAAGTTCTTTTGCAAGTTAGTAAGAAGGATTTACTGTTATTGGGTAAACATTTAGGCCTTACTATCAAAACTAATTTGAGGAAAGCTGAAATTAGGAATGTAATTATAAGATATTTTGTTGACAATGGCAAATTTGACTCTAGTGCATTAGATAGTCTAGAGGAAACAGTCAGTTCAGAAATTCAAATTAGACAAATGGAACTTGAACATGAAATGAAACTAAGACAAATGGAAATAGATAAAGAGAAAGAAATGAGAGAAAGAGAAATTGAGAAAGAATTAAAAGAAAAAGAGAGAGATCAGATGTTAGAGCTAGAGAAGCAAAAAATTCAAGCTGAAACAGAACTTAGAATGAAAGAATTAGAACTAGCTTCTCAAGACGGTTCAAGTAATCTAGCTTTTAGGGGTTTACAAGGAAACAGAGGTTTTGATGTCAGTAGAAATATTAGGTTAGTTCCTCCTTTTCAAGAGAAAGAAGTTGACAAGTATTTTCTGCATTTTGAGAAAATAGCTGACAGTATGAAATGGCCTGAAGATAAGCTTACAATGCTTCTTCAGAGTGTCCTGATTGGTAAAGCTAGAGACATTTATTCTTCTTTATCTGTTGATGATATTTCAAATTACCAAGTAGTCAAGAAAGCTATTTTGAAAGCTTATGAGTTAGTTCCTGAGGCTTACCGCCAGAAATTTCGAAACTCGAGAAAGAGAGATGAACAAACTCATGTAGAATTTGCCAGAGAAAAAGAACAATTGTTTAATAGGTGGTGTGATTCTAAAGAAATTGATGAGGATTTCGGTAAATTGAGGCAATTATTGTTGATAGAGGAGTTTAAACGTTGTGTCCACATAAACATAAAAACTCACTTAGATGAGAGAAAAGTTGAAACACTTAGTGAAGCAGCTACAATGGCTGATGATTACGCTCTCACCCACAAAGGCTCATTTGTTAAAAACAGTTCTCAAGACAAAAACAGTACCACAGGTACTAGTAAATTTGGTCAGCCTAGGAACCCAACCTTTAGTGGCCCTTCTAACGACAAACCTAAATTAGGTGATAAGACTAAGTCTGATTCTAAAACAGATCATAGGGCAGGTGTGGGGTCTCCTTCTGGTCCTGTTTGTAATTACTGCAAGAAAGTAGGACATGTTATGTCTGAATGTTATTCTCTCCAGCGTAAGGAGCAAAGGCGTAAACAGTCAGTTCCTTCTGTGTTAGCTATGTCAAAGCCTAGTCAGAAACTTAGTAATATTGTGGAAGATTCTAAAGTGTCTGTTGAGATTAAGAGCTCAGAGTCTGATAGTGTCTTGGAGAAGTACTCTCCCTTCATTTCTGAAGGTTTTGTTTCACTTACTAGTGATATCACCAACTTGAAACCTGTGAAGATTTTGAGAGATACTGGGGCTTCTCATTCTTTAATATTAGATGGTGTAGTGCCTTTGTCTGAGGAGACCTCATCTGGTAGTAGTGTTTTGCTTCAAGGTGTAGAGTTAGGTTTTGTTAATGTGCCTCTCCATTGTGTTTATTTAAAGTCAGACTTGGTTACTGGGCCTGTCACCATTGGTGTTAGACCGGAACTTCCCATAGAGGGCGTGTCGCTCATTTTAGGCAATGACTTGGCTGGAGAGAAAGTTAGGGTAGATCCCTTAGTGTCCAGTATTCCAGATAAAACAGGTGATGCTGAGACTATTCAACAGGAATTTCCTGGTATTTTCCCTTCTTGTGTTGTAACGCGTTCAATGAGTAAGAAGGTTTCTGATGTTGCAGTAGTTGAGGATCATTATAGTCCAGGGTTAGGTGACACTTTCTTGGCTCATGATATAGAGGATATCGGGGGCAAGTGTGATCTTTTGAGCAATCCTGTAGACTTTGATAGTGATGGAGTTGTTCCTAACAAGGGTACTTCTTTGTCTGACATGATGAGCAAATCATCTTTGTCTAGAAAGGAGCTTATAGTAGAACAGGAAAAAGATCCTGAAATCTCCTTATTGTGTAATCGGGCTTTGAGTGAGGAAGAGGCTGAGAAAGTCCCGGTTTGTTACTTCCGTCAGTCAGGTGTGTTGATGCGCAAGTGGCGCCCCCCTGATGTGTCTCCCGAGGAAGACTGGAAGGTTGTCAATCAAATAGTTGTCCCACCGAGGTATAGGCAAGATATTCTAAGTTTGTCTCATGATGTACCTATGGCAGGGCATTTAGGTGTGACCAAGACTTATAACAGGATCTTAGATCACTTCTTTTGGCCCAAGTTGAAACGGGATGTGGCTGATTTTTTGTAGGTCTTGTCATACTTGTCAGGTGGTAGGGAAACCTAATCAGAAAATCCCTGTTGCACCTTTGCACCCCATTCCAGCATTTGAGAAACCATTTAGTAGAGTCATTATAGACTGTGTAGGTCCTCTACCCAAAACTAAGTCTGGGAATGAGTATCTTTTAACTATTATGTGTGCTTCCACACGCTTTCCTGAAGCCATTCCACTCAGAAATATTAAGGCCCCTAACATAGTCAAGGCTTTGGTTAAATTCTTTACATTGGTTGGTCTTCCAAAAGCTGTCCAGTCGGACCAAGGTTCAAATTTCATGTCTGGTATTTTTCAACAAGTCATGTACCAGCTCCAGATCAAGCAGTATAAGTCTAGTGCTTATCATCCAGAGTCTCAGGGTGCTTTAGAACGTTTTCATCAGACATTGAAGAATATGATGAGATCTTATTGTTTTGAAAACAAAAGAGATTGGGACGAAGGTATACACATGTTGTTGTTTGGCGTTAGAGAATCTGTACAAGAATCTCTTGGCTTTAGTCCCTTTGAACTTGTGTTTGGACACACTGTACGTGGTCCTTTGAAAATTTTGAAAGACAAAATTTTGGACGAAGATTCTAAAGTGAATCTCCTAGAGTATGTGTGTAACTTTAAGCAAAGGTTGACAAGGGCATGTGAATTGGCAAAAGAAAATTTGGCCCTTACTCAAACCAAAATGAAAACATGGTATGATAAAGATGCCCGTGCAAGAAATTTTGATCCAGGTGACAAAATTTTGGCTTTATTACCAATACCGAGTCAGCCTTTGCAAGCTAGATATTTTGGACCTTATGTTGTTGAGAAAAAGGTCGATGATGTTAACTACATTGTACAAACTCCAGGGAGGCGCAAGAAAACTCAATTATGTCATGTTAATATGCTTAAGAAATATGTAGATAGAGAAGAGAGCAAGACCTCTCAACCTATTGCTACTTTGGCCTCTGTACCATCACAAAGTGAAAGTACAGCTGATATTTGTAAATTAGACTTAGATGGTGGTGTACAAGATGTAGGTTTAGACTGTGGTGTTAAGTTACGGAATTCAGATGTGCTCGCGAACTTGGACAAGAAACTGTGTCATCTATCAGAAGAGGAACGCAATGAACTGAAAGATTTGATACTTGAGTTTAAACATTTGTTTCCGGATACACCAGGCAAAACAGATGCTATCTATCACGACGTGGATGTAGGCGATGCGCCACCTGTCAAGCAACATCCTTACCGTGTCAATCCTTTGAAAGAAGAACACTTAAAGAAAGAAATTCAATACATGTTGGACAATGATATTATTGAACCAAGCAAAAGTGAATGGAGCTCTCCATGTGTTCTGGTACCAAAGCCAGATAAGACATACCGGTTCTGTACTGACTTCAGAAAAGTAAACTCTGTCAGTAAAACAGACTCTTATCCAATTCCAAGGATTGACTCGTGTATTGACAAAGTTGGCAAAGCCAAGTACGTAAGCAAGTTTGACCTGTTGAAAGGATATTGGCAGGTGCCATTAACAGAAAGAGCTAAAGAAGTGTCGGCATTTGTAACCTCGCAAGGTTTGTACCAGTACAAAGTAATGCCATTTGGTATGAAGAATGCCCCGGCAACATTTCAACGTCTTCTTAACAGCGTGATATCAGACCTGGAAGGCTGCGATGGATACATTGATGACGTCATCAACTACCACGACACGTGGGAAGACCATCTACGCGGGATTCGCGAATTCTTCGAGAGACTCACTACCATGAAATTGACTGTCAACTTATTGAAATGTGAATTTTGTCATGCAACTGTTGAATTTTTAGGCCATGTTGTAGGACAGGGGCAGGTTAAACCTGTTCAGGCCAAAGTAGAATCAATTATAGATTTTCCAACTCCTGGAGGCAAGAGAGAGCTGATGAGATTTCTTGGTATGGCTGGATACTACAGAAAATTTTGTCAAAATTTCTCTGTTATAGCAGCTCCACTTACTGCTTTGTTAAAGAAAAATGTCAAATTTGTTTGGTCAGACGAATGTAAGTCTGCATTTGAGAAATTGAAAGCCATACTATCAAACTCACCAGTTCTGACTGCTCCAGATTTTAATAAACAGTTTAAACTGTTTGTTGACGCCAGTGATGTAGGTGTTGGTGCTGTTTTGATGCAAGAAGGTACTGAACAAATTGACCATCCAATTTGTTATTTCTCGAAAAAGTTTGACAAACACCAGAGAAATTATTCCACCATTGAGAAAGAATGTTTAGCGTTGATTTTGGCCTTGAACCAATTTGATGTGTATCTCTGCACTACAGTTGTGCCTGTGTTGGTCTTCACCGACCACAACCCTTTGACATTCATTGGGAAAATGAAAAACAAAAACCAAAGAATTCTCAGGTGGAGTTTGACTTTGCAAGAGTACAATCTTGACATCAAACATATCAAAGGGAAAGACAATATTCTGGCTGATGCTTTATCAAGGATTTAAATATGACTTAATATGTCAAGAAAGTTTCCTTTTCAAGAAAACTTTCTTTTCTTTAAGGAGGGGTGTGTTATGTATGACACTAAATACATGTAGTTATGAGATAAGGGAGATAACTCCTATAGTTTTTTTTATCAATACATCCTATAAAGTTCACATAATTAATTTAGGTTATAGAACTTTCTAGAATATCATCATCGTATAAACAAATATGTTTGTAAACATGTTGATTATAAGTAGAGATCTAGAATGATCTATTTCCAGAAAGTTCTGTGTGTTTATTTGTTTACTGTTTTTAGTTAGATATTTCTAGAAGTAGAAGGTTCTCCAATATTCTTGAATTAGGGTTTAGCTATATATACTCCAACTGTCCAAAGCTAATCAGAACTGTAATGAGACCTGTAATAAGACATATCAAGAATTGTACAGCGCCATATAAGATTCTATTGGGAGAGCTATTGTGACTTTATCTGTGGATTATTACAACACTTTGTGTGGATTTATTCATATTGCCTGGAACTTTACAAATCATCGGTGGACATTCAATTTCCTTGTGGATTTGTGATTATTGTTAATTTGAAACCTGGAAGGATCAAGGATTATACCAGGACATTCGCATACAGATAAGTAACACTTTAAATCATCGTATTACTCTTGTGCCACCACCAATTACTCTAGATATTGTAAACCATCTATGTATAATATTGTATATATAATTAAATTGTGTTTTGAATTTAGCTGCTGGTTTCTCCTTTCTGTTATTCGTTAATGTAACAATATTCTTAAATGTTGTGGTATATTTTGGTAGCGACCTTTTTCTACATTAAGACTGTGTGCAGTGATTCTTATTTTGGAAAATTGTGATCAAGACACGAGTAAAATAATCCTATTGAAGATGTTCTTATCTGTTTAAGAAAATCTTGTTTATATATATCCATTAACCTTTGTTTAATTATACAATAAGTACTGTTATCTATATTATCTGTATGGCAAAAGTCAACTAAACCTATTTTATATTTATCACCAATTCATCTGTGGTCTAACATTTCTTGATAACATGATTTTAAAATACAATTTTGAGTTTCCGTCTGTTTCAACCAATACTTAAATATTCTTAATTTTCTTAAGAGCACCAAAGGATATCTACCAAGTTCTAAGAAAACCACATCATTACAAGTATTTTTACGTACGCCAAGTAAACGTTTACAAAACATAGTATGTATCGTTTCAACGTCAGGCGCTTTATGAAAGCCCAATATTTCTGAGCCGTAACTTAAAACACTGTTGACATAAGTATCAAAAACTGATAACTGAGTAGTGCAGGTTGTTGTCAAACAGAAATGAAATACAATGGCGAAACACTACTTAAACCCGAAAATATATGTAAGTCCTTGGGGTCACCATTTTAGTAAGTTGTTTAACAATGAAAGTTTGGATTCGTTTGACGAAAACTTTTTTCAAGATGTATTATTAAACGTAAATGAAATTCGAAAGAATTATTTTAAAGAAAAGGACATGTTTTTGTTACATCTATTTACAATTGAAGAGAAGCAGCTAATATGGAAAAAAAAGGTGAAGCTGGTGGGCACGACGGCATTGTTTATGAACATGTGAAGTACGGTGGTAGTATATTATTGTATTTTATTACTTCATTATTCAATTTGATTGTAAGATATGAACATATACCCGATGATTGGGAAAGAGGAACTTTTTTACATTGTACAAGGGTAAGAAAAAACCTAAAGATGATCCGAATAGTTAAAGATAATTACTCTTATACCAATTTATTTTAAATTGTTTGAGTCAATTTTATCTCTCAGAATAGATTCTTTACTAGAATCTACAAGATTTCCAAGTAGACAACAGTCGGCTTATATGAAAAATGTATATAGTCTCTGCACTTCCTTTAACTTACAAGAATGCGTGAGATATAATCTCGAAAATGATTCAGATGTATTTGTTGCATATTTAGATAGCAAGAAAGCCTTCGATACTGTGTGGCACGAAGGCTTGATTCTCAAATTGTACAATATAGGGTTTAAGGGTAAAATTTGGGTTTCATTAAAAACTATGTAAATGTATCAGTGGCGTAGGAAGATGAAACGTAATGGGGGGCAAAGGTCCTCAATATTCCGTAACACCCCCCCCCCCTCGCGCGACCCGCACCCACAGAAGATACTTTATATACTTTTTTTTCATATATCAAATCCCTGTAAACATATATAGACAGTGGCGTCGCTAAGAGGAAATTAATGAATACGCAAATTAGCGGGCGAGTTTTGGGGGTCCTGGATATCCCCTGGAAAAATATTACGATTTAGAATGACTGAGTTAAGTTTGACGATGCATTTTGTTGAATTTACGAGTGCCGAAGGCGTGAGAATTTGGTGTTCGGGGGGTCCGTGGGTCTCCCCCTTGAAAAAAAATGTACGATTTAATATGGCTGAGACGAGTTTTACGATGCATTTTGTTGAATTTGCGAGCGCCGTAGGTGCGAGAATTTGGTTTTTGTGGGGTCCGGGGGTCTCCCCGAGAAAAAAAAATTCGATTTTGTATTTTGATGATTTTTAAGCGTTCTTAACACGGTAATGCTACCTGCATTTAGAAATGATAATTGTGAGTGTCGTCTCATCATTATGCAACCCAGCGCGATCTGAACATACCGGATTCACACCATCGGCACATTGTTGTGTAACTCAAAATAATAATGAATTAATTGTCTTACTAAGACATATAAAAAATTAATCTTTTAAGAAGCATTTTTTGAAATAGTATAATCCCTTGATGGACATTTTTAGTCTAGTTCGTGTGTATTTAATTTTCATTAGCAAAGGTTTGAACATTACGTGCTTGAACGTTTTAGGAAACGCGCCGCGCAGCGGAAAATTTTCTAAAATAAAGTACAAAAATATGCAGGAGGACCCTTTTTTTCTTTCAAATGTGCATTTTTAGAACATTTCACTCGGCGAAAATGGGGGGGGGGGGGGGGGGGGCGTGCAAAGACATGTTTGCCCCCCCGTCCTGGGGAACGGGGGTCAATTGCCCCCCCCCCCTCCCGCTTTAGTTTAAACATATTTTATTGAAACAAAAAGGATTGGGGCACAAGTTATTTCAACTTATATCAAGCCCTCTCCAACAATATTACATATATACATAATCAACATTTGAAAATGGCAGACTTAAAATGATATTCAGAACCGAAATCTTATGCATACTCAAAATTAATATAAACATAGAATTAACGTAGTAGTTTTAAACTTACAATTCTATTTTTCTTACATACTCCATGAGAGAGAGAAAGAGAGAGAGAGAGAGAGAGAGAGAGAGAGAGAGAGAGAGAGAGAGAGAGAAAGATCTATAGAGATAAAGAGAGAGAGAGAGAGAGAGAGAGAGAGAGAAAGATCTATAGAGCTAAACACCTGTTATCATCTAATTAACTGAGGATGGATAGACATTCTACACTTCAATCAGTTCGTAAGGCAGACAGCTTTAGCTGTAGAATTTCTGTTTTATCAATGGTGTGACCGGATCCTTTACCATGACGATAAAGCAAACCAGAGTTTCTTCAATATTTGTCAAGCGCAGCCTATCATATCTTATAGTACTGGCCATACTATGGCGTACCGAACGTTGTAAAATTCAATAAGTAAAAACATTTGTGCAAAAAAATGTGTTTGTAATATATCGTTATATGTGTTCATTCTTTTTAATTTGTGTGTGAAAAACTATTTGTGTGAATCTTTTTTTTTATATTTGTGTCTGAAAAAAATGGTTTGTGTGTGAAAACATATATTTGTGTGTGATTTTGTTTTATATTTGTGTGAACAAAATTTCTTCGTTTGTGTGAAAAATATATTTGTGTGTATTTTTTTTATATTTGTGTGTAAAAAATGGTTTGTGTGTAAAAAATATATTTGGGTGTGATGTTGTTTTATGTTTGTGTGTGAAAATCACACATAAATATATATTTTTACACAAATATATTTTTCACACACGCAAAGAAATTATTGAACAAAATTTTTATTTTTACATATAAATATTAAAAAAATTACACAAACATTCATTGTTTTTACACACAAATTAAACATATTGAACACATATAACGATATATTACAAAACAATTTTTTTCTTTACACATTTTATTTTACTTATTGAATTTTGCAACGTTCGGCACACCATATACTGAGCTCTTATTTGTGACTGTTCCAAAGTTTTGCAGATTCATACATCAGTCCACCCGACATTTGACAGTCTTTGAAAGTTTTCAAATTGTTGATAGCAACAATGTCTGTGGTCCTTGTATGCCCGCTAATCTGAAGTTTACAGCGCTCCTATACAATACCGTTTGATTTCAGCTTAAGTGGAAACAAGAAACGAAGGTGGTCATAAGCACTGCTGACATAGGCGGTATTACTGGTAGGAGGACGTTCTTGAATGGCAATCTAGAAACAAAAGACATTAGGCTCCCTGTACCATTGTACTCCTAGAGACCGCTCCACAGCTAGGATATCTCTGTCTAAGTCATTTAAAGTGTTTTTACCTGTTTACCCCTCTCAGCTTATAACTTGCAATATTAAAACCACTGCCTTTTAACTCTTCCTATAAATTAGCTAGGTCACTATTGTTACTTGATCCTTCACGGATTCAGTAAACTTCAGAAAAAAATCCTGAGAATATTATTCATATCAACTGAGTTCTACTGTCCCTGACAATCGTATTCAGTCTCCGTAGTAGATATATAAACATTTATCCCCCAACGTTCGAGAGTGGTAAGATTTTATTCCTTTGAAATATTTTATTGGAAATCTTAGCCCGAGACGAGCGATCGATCATCTAATAAATAAACATACTGTAGAATAGTGTGCCGCTTGACGACCACGCCGTGTTTACCTGTTAAAGAGAAAACACCGGTGTCTATTTTTAGCACTACAGGTATACGGCGACTAACTGACAGAAGACGCCGTTAGGTTTATCGTAACATGTATCGCCAGTATCTGTACCAGTTGTCCCTGCTAGCATCAGCTGGTCACAAAACAGCGGATGACACAAGGTAAAATTAGGATCTTACAACGTAATGTTAACGCGTCGTATACAGAAAGTACAATACATGTGTACATTTTCATGAGTACCTTGCTAGACTTGCTTAAGTCCTTTTTTTAAAGGTGATCGACTGTATGACATTTGTACTGTACAATATGTATTAGTATATCGCATCGAGAGTGTCCCTGGAGACTATCTTTAACTTAATGTAATTAATATCTTTAAAATCCATTTAAACACAATTATTTTGTACATTTTCTGGTACACTTTTATATTAGACATTGTACGAGCCCAACACAAAGTTAAACTGATATTCAAATGAATCTCACTTGCTATCTATGTGTACTAATTACATGTACCTATTACTAATTACATGTACCTATTACTAATTACATGTACCTATTACTAATTACATGTACCTATTACTAATTACATGTGCCTATTACTAATTACATGTACCTATTACTAATTACATGTACCTATTACTAATTACATGTACCTATTACTAATTACATGTACCTATTACTAATTACATGTACCTATTACTAATTACATGTGCCTTTACTAATTACATGTACTTATTACTAATTACCTGTACATATTACTAATTACATATGCCATGTACCTATTACTAATTACATGTACCTATTACTAATTACATGTACATATTACTAATTACATGTGCCTTTACTAATTACATGTACCTATTACTAATTACATGTACCTATTACTAATTACATGTACCTTTACTAATTACATGTACCTATTACTAATTACATGTACCTATTACTAATTACATGTACATATTACTTATTACATGTACCTATTACTAATTACATGTACCTATTACTAATTACATGTACCTAATTACATGTACATATTACTAATTACATGTGCCTTTACTAATTACATGTATTACTAATTACATGTACTACTACTATTACATGTACCTATTACTAATTACATGTACCTATTACTAATTACATGTACCTATTACTAATTACATGTACATTACTAATTACATGTACTATTACTAATTACATGTACTATTACTAATTACATTACATGTACCTATTACTAATTACATGTACCTATTACTAATTACATGTACCTATTACTAATTACATGTACTATTACTAATTACATGTACCTATTACTAATTACATGTACCTATTACTAATTACATGTACCTATTACTAATTACATGTACTTATACTAATTACATGTACCTATTACTAATTACATGTACTATTACTAATTACATGTACCTATTACTAATTACATGTACCTATTACTAATTACATGTACCTATTACTAATTACATGTACCTATTACTAATTACATGTACCTATTACTAATTACATGTATTACTAATTACATGTACCTATTACTAATTACATGTACCTATTACTAATTACATGTACCTATTACTAATTACATGTACCTATTACTAATTACATGTACCTATTACTAATTACATGTACCTATTACTAATTACATGTACCTATTACTATTACATGTACCTATTACTAATTACATGTACTTATTACTAATTACATGTACCTATTACTAATTACATGTACCTATTACTAATTACATGTACCTATTACTAATTACATGTACCTATTACTAATTACATGTACCTATTACTAATTACATGTACCTATTACTAATTACATGTACCTATTACTAATTACATGTACCTATTACTAATTATATGTACCTATTACTAATTACATGTACCTATTACTAATTACATGTACCTATTACTAATTATATGTACCTATTACTAATTACATGTACCTATTACTAATTACATGTACCTATTACTAATTACATGTACCTATTACTAATTACATGTACCTATTACTAATTATATGTACCTATTACTAATTACATGTACCTATTACTAATTACATGTATTACTAATTACATGTACCTATTACTAAATTACATGTACCTATTACTAATTACATGTACCTATTACTAATTACATGTACCTATCACTAATTACATGTACCTATTACTATTAATGTACATTACTATTATTACTAATTACATGTACCTATTACTAATTACATGTACTATTACTAATTACATGTACCTATTACTAATTACATGTACCTATTACTAATTATATGTACCTATTACTAATTACATGTACCTATTACTAATTACATGTACCTATTACTAATTACATGTACCTATTACTAATTACATGTACCTATTACTAATTACATGTACCTATTACTAATTACATGTACCTATTACTAATTACATGTACTATTACTAATTACATGTACCTATTACTAATTACATGTACCTATTACTAATTATACATGTACCTATTACTAATTACATGTACCTATTACTAATTATATGTACCTATTACTAATTACATGTACCTATTACTAATTACATGTACCTATTACTAATTACATGTACTATTACTAATTACATGTACCTATTACTAATTACATGTACCTATTACTAATTACATGTACCTATTACTAATTACATGTACCTATTACTAATTACATGTACCTATTACTAATTACATGTACCTATTACTAATTACATGTACCTATTACTAATTACATGTACCTATTACTAATTACATGTACTATTACTAATTTACATGTACTATTACTAATTACATGTACCTATTACTAATTACATGTACCTATTACTAATTACATGTACCTATTACTAATTACATGTACCTATTACTAATTACATGTACCTATTACTAATTACATGTACCTATTACTAATTACATGTACATATTACTAATTACATGTACCTATTACTAATTACATGTACCTATTACTAATTAATGTTACTATGTACCTATTACTAATTACATGTATTATTACTAATTACATGTGCCATTACTAATTACATGTATTTACTAATTACATGTACCTATTACTAATTACATGTACCTATTACTAATTACATGTACCTATTACTAATTACATGTACCTATTACTAATTACATGTACTATTACTAATTACATGTATTACTATTACTATTACATGTACCTATTACTAATTACATGTACCTATTACTAATTACATGTACCTATTACTAATTACATGTACCTATTACTAATTACATGTACTATTACTAATTACATGTACCTATTACTAATTACATGTACTTATTACTAATTACATGTACCTATTACTAATTACATGTACCTATTACTAATTACATGTACCTATTACTAATTACATGTACCTATTACTAATTACATGTACCTATTACTAATTACATGTACCTATTACTAATTACATGTACCTATTACTAATTACATGTACCTATTACTAATTACATGTACCTATTACTAATTACATGTACCTATTACTAATTACATGTACCTATTACTAATTACATGTACCTATTACTAATTACATGTATTACTAATTACATGTACATATTACTAATTACATGTACCTATTACTAATTACATGTACCTATTACTAATTACATGTACCTATTACTAATTACATGTACCTATTACTAATTACATGTACCTATTACTAATTACATGTACCTATTACTAATTACATGTACCTATTACTAATTACATGTACCTATTACTAATTACATGTACCTATTACTAATTACATGTACCTATTACTAATTACATGTACCTATTACTAATTACATGTACCTATTACTAATTACATGTACCTATTACTAATTACATGTACCTATTACTAATTACATGTACTATTACTAATTACATGTACTATTACTAATTACATGTACCTATTACTAATTACATGTACCTATTACTAATTACATGTACCTATTACTAATTACATGTACCTATTACTAATTACATGTACCTTACTAATTACATGTACCTATTACTAATTACATGTACTATTACTAATTACATGTACTTACTAATTACATGTACCTATTACTAATTACATGTACCTATTACTAATTACATGTACCTATTACTAATTACATGTACCTATTACTAATTACATGTACCTATTACTAATTACATGTACCTATTACTAATTACATGTACCTATTACTAATTACATGTACCTATTACTAATTACATGTACCTATTACTAATTATATGTACCTATTACTAATTACATGTACCTATTACTAATTACATGTACCTATTACTAATTACATGTACCTATTACTAATTACATGTACCTATTACTAATTACATGTACCTATTACTAATTACATGTACTTATTACTAATTACATGTACCTATTACTAATTACATGTACCTATTACTAATTACATGTACTTATTACTAATTACATGTACCTATTACTAATTACATGTACCTATTACTAATTACATGTACATATTACTAATTACATGTACCTATTACTAATTACATGTACCTATTACTAATTACATGTACCTATTACTAATTACATGTACCTATTACTAATTACATGTACCTATTACTAATTACATGTACCTATTACTAATTACATGTACCTATTACTAATTACATGTACCTATTACTAATTACATGTACCTATTACTAATTACATGTACCTATTACTAATTACATGTACCTATTACTAATTACATGTACATATTACTAATTACATGTACCTATTACTAATTATTCATGTACCTATTACTAATTACATGTACCTATTACTAATTACATGTACCTATTACTAATTACATGTACCTATTACTAATTACATGTACCTATTACTAATTACATGTACCTATTACTAATTACATGTACTATTACTAATTACATGTACCTATTACTAATTACATGTACCTATTACTAATTACATGTACTTTACTAATTACATGTACCTATTACTAATTACATGTACTATTACTAATTACATGTACCTATTACTAATTACATGTACCTATTACTAATTACATGTACCTATTACTAATTACATGTACCTATTACTAATTACATGTACCTATTACTAATTACATGTACCTATTACTAATTACATGTACCTATTACTAATTACATGTACCTATTACTAATTACATGTACCTATTACTAATTACATGTACCTATTACTAATTACATGTACCTATTACTAATTACATGTACCTATTTACTAATTACATGTACCTATTACTAATTACATGTACATCTATTACTAATTACATGTACCTATTACTAATTACATGTACCTATTACTAATTACATGTACCTATTACTAATTACATGTACCTATTACTAATTACATGTACCTATTACTAATTACATGTACCTATTACTAATTACATGTACCTATTACTAATTACATGTACCTATTACTAATTACATGTACCTATTACTAATTACATGTACCTATTACTAATTACATGTACCTATTACTAATTACATGTACCTATTACTAATTACATGTACCTATTACTAATTACATGTACCTATTACTAATTACATGTACTTATACTAATTACATGTACTATTACTAATTACATGTACCTATTACTAATTACATGTACTTATTACTAATTACATGTACCTATTACTAATTACATGTACCTATTACTAATTACATGTACCTATTTACTAATTACATGTACCTATTACTAATTACATGTACCTATTACTAATTACATGTACCTATTACTAATTACATGTACTATTACTAATTACATGTACCTATTACTAATTACATGTACCTATTACTAATTACATGTACTTTTACTAATTACATGTACCTATTACTAATTACATGTACCTATTACTAATTACATGTACCTATTACTAATTACATGTACTTTATACATTACATGTACCTATTACTAATTACATGTACCTATTACTAATTACATGTACCTTATTACTAATTACATGTACCTATTACTAATTACATGTACCTATTACTAATTACATGTACCTATTACTAATTACATGTACCTATTACTAATTACATGTACCTATTACTAATTACATGTACTATTACTAATTACATGTACCTATTACTAATTACATGTACCTATTACTAATTACATGTACTATTAAATTAATGTACTATTACTATTACATGTACTATTACTAATTACATGTACCTATTACTAATTACATGTACCTATTACTAATTACATGTACCTATTACTAATTACATGTACCTATTACTAATTACATGTACCTATTACTAATTACATGTACCTATTACTAATTACATGTACCTATTACTAATTACATGTACTATTACTATTACTACTTACATTACTAATTACATGTACTTTACTAATTACATGTACCTATTACTAATTACATGTACCTATTACTAATTACATGTACCTATTACAATTACATGTACCTATTACTAATTACATGTACCTATTACTAATTACATGTACCTATTACTAATTACATGTACCTATTACTAATTACATGTACCTATTACTAATTACATGTACCTATTACTAATTACATGTACCTATTACTAATTACATGTACCTATTACTAATTACATGTACCTATTACTAATTACATGTACCTATTACTAATTACATGTACCTATTACTAATTACATGTACTATTACTAATTACATGTACCTATTACTAATTACATGTACCTATTACTAATTACATGTACCTATTACTAATTACATGTACTTTTTACTATTACATGTACCTATTACTAATTACATGTACCTATTACTAATTACATGTACCTATTACTAATTACATGTACCTATTACTAATTACATGTACCTATTACTAATTACATGTACCTATTACTAATTACATGTACCTATTACTAATTACATGTACCTATTACTAATTACATGTACTATTACTAATTACATGTACTATTACTAATTACATGTACCTATTACTAATTACATGTACCTATTACTAATTACATGTACCTATTACTAATTACATGTACCTATTACTAATTACATGTACTATTACTAATTACATGTACCTATTACTAATTACATGTACCTATTACTAATTACATGTACCTATTACTAATTACATGTACCTTTTACTAATTACATGTACCTATTACTAATTACATGTACCTATTACTAATTACATGTACTTATTACTAATTACATGTACCTATTACTAATTACATGTACCTATTACTAATTACATGTACCTATTACTAATTACATGTACCTATTACTAATTATATGTACCTATATTACTAATTACATGTACCTATTACTAATTACATGTACTATTACTAATTAATAATGTACCTATTACTAATTACATGTACCTATTACTAATTACATGTACCTATTACTAATTACATGTACCTATTACTAATTACATGTACTTATTACTAATTACATGTACTTATTACTAATTACATGTACCTATTACTAATTACATGTACCTATTACTAATTACATGTACCTATTACTAATTACATGTACCTATTACTAATTACATGTACCTATTACTAATTACATGTACCTATTACTAATTACATGTACCTATTACTAATTACATGTACCTATTACTAATTACATGTACCTATTACTAATTACATGTACCTATTACTAATTACATGTACCTATTACTAATTACATGTACCTATTACTAATTACATGTACCTATTACTAATTACATGTACCTATTACTAATTACATGTACCTATTACTAATTACATGTACCTATTACTAATTACATGTACCTATTACTAATTACATGTACCTATTACTAATTACATGTACCTATTACTAATTACATGTACTATTACTAATTACATGTACTATTACTAATTACATGTACCTATTACTAATTACATGTACCTATTACTAATTACATGTACCTATTACTAATTACATGTACTTATTACTAATTACATGTACCTATTACTAATTACATGTACCTATTACTAAATTACATGTACCTATTACTAATTACATGTACTATTACTAATTACATGTACCTTTACCTTTACTTTACTAATTACATGTACTTTTTACTAATTACATGTATTACTAATTACATGTACCTATTACTAATTACATGTGCCTATTACTAATTATATGTGCATATTACTAATCACATGTACCTTAATAACATTGTAATTACCTTCCTAGCACCCTGATAACGTGTGTATATATATTGGTAATAAAGGTAGCATATAAAAATGTATAACAAAGTTGCCACAAAATTATACTATACACAAGCTATAAGTGTAAACAAATTAAACTGATGATGGGATACAATTTTATATTTCAGAAAACAAAATGACGTTGCTGGACTTACTACAGAAGATCATCCAGCAAAGGTTAAGTCCTTTCCCTCCTCCCAAAATCCCCCTCCAGCCCCACCCCCTCCTCCCCCTCCGCCCCTCCCTCCGGGCCAATCACTGCCAGCTGATGATGATGATGATGTTTATGATAACATAATGACAGTAGCAGACTTACCTGAGGTACACCCTTCCCTACTGGGAGACACAACAATATCTGTACAGACTCTCGTCAAGATTGTTAGGATTTTCACCAGCAGTACATTTACAGGTAACAAATACATCTACTGGTTTTTTTTATCTCATTATCTTTTTCAAAAATCTCATTTCTGATACTTTTTTGTGATATGTATTAAAATTGTCTTCACATATTTTTATAATTTTAGATACAAAGTTTGAGAGAAATACATGGATGTGTGATGCATACCCCCAGGTGAAGGCTTTCTGCCAGGCACAAGGGTACGAGTTTCAGGTCGTAGACATGAGATGGGGAGTTAGAGACGAGGCGTCAGACGACCACAGTACGACCGACCTGTGCCTGAGGGAACTAGATATGTGCAAAAAACTGTCTACAGGGCCCAACTTTGTGGTAGGCATCAATTAGTCATCCTCATAGAATCAGGGGCAGCAGTGGCCAAGTGGTTTACATGTCCCAACATGATACAATGTACCACAAGCCCTCCACCTCTGGGTCTCATGTGGGGCAGTTGCTAGTTGCCGGTCAGTGGTTTTTTTCCAGGTTCTCTGGCCTACACTGTACCTCCACCAACAAACTTGGCACATCCTTTTTATCAATGACCCGGGGTGTTAATTTAAAGGACATTAAACTATCTGATGATGAAACCAAAACCATCATGAAATCAAATTTGTGGTCAATTTTAATCTATTATCTCTATACATAAGTCTGGATTTGATCATGTCCCTGTTTCAGAGGTGGAGGAAACTCAGAGTTCTCAACTAAAAACCCACCAATCTATAGTGATAGCTTGACAGTGCCGCACACAGATTTTTAACTCACAACAATAAGATGCCTTTATTTACGTGGCCTATTCTTTAGAATGAAAAACAGGGCCTATACCTTTTGAATTGTGAATTTTGGGAAAGGTTGGGGAATTGAGCTGGCCAATCTTTTTCATTTGTAAATAGGGTCTGACACTGCCCCCGAAAGGCTACAGAGTAGGTTGTGTTATATGTATGTTTTCCTTGGTGCATTGTTATGGGGGCAAATCGGAATAAAATATGGCCAATAGGTTATGGCCATTTGGCTGGCAACCTCTCTCTGAAATGTAAAATCAAAGCTAGGGGGAGATAATCTACTTTCACTTTCAGATAAAAATTAAATGTAAGGATGGCTGTTTCTGGAATGTAAAATCAAAAAGAAAATTCACTGTTCAGCTAAAAACTGAGAGCAGCTCTATCTGTAATGTAAAATAAAAACTAGGGAGAGATAATCACAACTGTTCATTGTAGCTAAAGACTATTATATTTAGTGCAGCTGTCTGAAATGTGAAATCACAGCTAGGTGGAGATAATTTACTATTCATTTTTAGCTAAAAACTATACGGCCAGCTGTCTCTGGAATGTAAAATCAGAGCAAGGAGAGAATATCAACTGTTTAGGTTAGCTAAAAACTAATGGCAGCCATCTCTGGAATGTAAAATTAGAATTAGGTTAGCTAAAAACTAATGGCAGCCATCTCTGGAATGTAAAATTAGAATTCAGAGAAGAAAATCCACTGTTTATTTTCTGCTAAAAACTAAAACAGCCATACCTACACCAACATATTAGCTTTTCAAAAATGATGTTTTATTTTTTTCAGAGTTTGCTGTCTCATAAATATGGATATCGATCTCTGCCAAAAGTCATAGAAGCAGAGGAATTTGATAAAGTATTCGCTGATGTAAAATCTGATAAAGCTAAAGACCTTTTAAGAAAGTAAGTATTTACATAAGACCTGGATGATTCTAATGATGCATATTCCTGAAATATTATCAATTTGAGATACTGTTTTGATCTGTCACTTTAGAAACATCCAGATTGTTTCCAGCACTACCAATCACAGGAACCTGGCACAAAATTTTTTAACCAACAGTATATACATACATATATATTATGTTTATATTATTATATAATGCATACATATATATTATAGTATACTATCATACATATGTATGTATACTGTTGGTTAAAATAAAATTGTGCCAGGTCCCTGTGCTACCAATTTTGTCACAGTGAATGACCTTGACTCACTGTCCAGTTTTAAAAAGACTTAAAGAATGAATGTTGTGGACCATTTTAAGATATATAATGTATTGAAATTATCAAACAACTTTATCTCAAAAATTAGTTTTTCAACATTATATAACCAAGATACTTTCAAGGTTATGATCCTTGACCTTGATGTCAAAGGTTAGAAGTTGTTTTTTATCCTAGTTACAAGTTATCTAAGATCTTTTTCCTTAACCTTTCTAACTACATAATGGTATTGGGTCGTCATTGTCTAAGTTCATAATCTACATGGAACAGTTGCCAGGTATTGACCATAGTAAGTTTCTCAGGTACTCCGATTTTCCTATACTTGCGAAACCTGATGGGTTTTCATGACCCTGGTTATTAATTTATTTATCCCTGAAGACACTTTTAGGCTCTCCTTAATCAAGGACTAGAACAGTCCATTGTGAAATTTCAGGGGTGAATGAGTTAATAGAACAAATTTACCCAAACTAAATGTTTAATTTACATGTAGGTGGTACCTACGTGACAGTAACGCTGTTCCTCCTGTGTACCTCCTGTCTATTTATAGAACATTTGATTTAGGTGGTACCTACGGGACAGTAACGCTGTTCCTCCTGTGTACCTCCTGTCTATTTATAGAACATTTGATTTAGGTGGTACCTACGTGACAGTAACGCTGTTCCTCCCGTGTACCTCCTGTCTATTTATAGAACATTTGATTTAGGTGGTACCTACGTGACAGTAACGCTGTTCCTCCCGTGTACCTCCTGTGCTCCATCAGTAAACACCTCCCTGACTCGGTCAGTCGGGACAAAGAGGTCAGTAAGAAAGCCAAACAGATCTGGTGGGAGGAGAGTGATGTAATGCAGGAGGCACTGAAATCTGCAGCAGAGGAAGCACTGGGGGAGGTCGAGGCCAAGAAATATATCATATCAGGTAAATTATCATCCTTAATACTGCAGGGGTTACTATCACTTTTGTCATATCCACCCCTGGACTACCTCATTGTAAAACTGAAGGCTCTGTATGTGACAACAATTGAGCATGTAGTTTGGTCCTTTGATGCAATCAAAGAATTGATTAATGGTACACTGGTTGACTGTGTGCTTTTTTAAATTGGGTTTCAGTTTTACTATGAGATTGTCCAGGGGTGGATATAATGATAGCAAAAGTAATATTGTGCATTTTTTCACTTCTTCTCAATAATCATGAGTCATAGAGACTTGTTTTAGGGTCTGTAGCATGCTGGGATGAAGGGTTACCAAAATGTTTCAATTTAATGACCTTCACCTTCATTATTTTAAGGTCACTTTGAATCTTGGAAGTATAAAGAATATAAGGTATCGCTTTTCTACAAAATTAAAGTATTTAGCCCACCAACATTGGAAATATTCCCACATCCATAGGTTACGTGAGTCTTGTATTAACAGTTGTCTCCCCTTTCTTCACTTAGTAACGGAGAAGGAGATCGAGACGGGGCTGTTGTCCGTGGATAAACACGGGGTTGAGAGCGGATGTGCTTGGTTCCGGAGAAATATCAAGGATATAGAGTCGGTGGAGCCGAGTTATCAGCTGTCACGCTACATGGGTAAGAGACATTCAATCATACACCCCTGTTGACTCATTTGAACTCTTCTTATTTAAAGACAGGGAAAGGTTATTATGAATTTTTAGGGGTGAATAACTTAAAATATTTGCACCCCTCTGATAAATAAAATTTAACTGCTCCTGTTATACTCAACTTACATCATTGCAGTCAGTTGATCATTGTATCTTGAAATCACCATATTGGCTTGACTTTCAGCATGCAATTATAATAATAAAACAAGATGTATTTTCAAACATGCAATACAATTGCACGACATTGTGTAATACAAGCCAAAAACACACAGTCAGACCGGAGACAGAAGCTGAGAACCTTGGAACATTCAGGAAACTTTAGCAATTAGGCTACCTGTTGATGGACATTTAAATCTTATTGACATTGTCCGTTAATTACTGCTCCATGTGCACTTACTCGCAAACAGAGATTTAGAGCAATACGATTAAAAACAAGCATATAAATAAGATAACATAAAATAGTATAAAGAATAGTCTGGTCTCCTGCTGCGAATTCTCCAATAGCTCTGCACTATTCTTAAGAGCAAAGCAGGGGACCAGACCACAGTCAAATCTGTAAAGGAATTTTTTGCGACCACAGGATGGAAATTATGTGGTCACTGGTCGGGTTAGAGACATAGTCATTTATTAGAGTTAAAATATATTGTGAAAACGCTTGAGAGGAATTGAAGTGGTCGTTTAGAGCAGAGGGTCTCTTAATAGAGATGGTCGTTTGTACAGATTCGACTGTATATAGAGTCAAGTTGAAAGAATAATATTACTGAAACATAATTTTTATGTCTCATCTATACATTTAAGATTACTGATAATGTATATGATGTTTTTATTTAGAATGTTTGGGAGATGAAGAGACCGTGAAGCTTGCCCAGGGGCTTCTGACAGACCTGAAGGATAGAAAGATGCAGAACCACTTACCCAGTGATAATATCATTACTTACACTGTACCCTGGTCAGATAAAGGTAATGGCAATATGGTGTTACCATAGTAACCATAAAGTATGGTGTTACCATAGTTACCATAAAGGATGATGCTACCATAGTAACCATAAATGATGTGGTTACCATAGTAACAATAAAGGATGGTGTTACCATAGTAACCATAAAGGATGGTGTTACCATAGTAACCATAAAGTATGGTGTTACCATAGTAACCATAAAGGATGATGTTACCATAATAACCATAAAGTATGGTGTTACCATAGTTACCATAAAGGATGATGTTACCATAGTAACCATAAAGTATGGTGTTACCATAGTAACCATAAAGGATGGTGTTACCATAGTAACCATAAAGGATGTGGTTACCATAGTAACCATAAAGGATGGTGTTACCATAGTAACCATAAAGGATGGTGTTACCATAGTAACCATAAAGGATGGTGTTACCATAGTAACCATAAAGGATGGTGTTACCATAGTAACCATAAAGGATGTTGTTACCATAGTAACCATAAAGGATGATGTTTACCATAATAACCATAAAGGATGATTAACCATATAGGGATTGGATTGCGCTTTTATGTTAACCATGCTTGTATGGAGCAATTCCTCTAAGAATATATTCTATGGGGCGCGTTAGCGCCCCATATTGAATATATTCTTAGAGGAATTGCTCCATACAAGCATGGTTAACATAAAAGCGCAATCCAATCCCTATATTTACACTCACACGACTTTTTATTTATACTTTATGCAATAAAATTGTCATTTGAAAGTGACGTAATTATTCAATAAAAGTCGGTCAAAAGTGGGAGGAGCTTACTCAATTGAACAGCGAATTATGACGCTTCACGTAAGATAGAATTATTCATCCGCGACGACAAAAAAGTTCAATATTTTAGTGTTAAGTAAACATGACAAACAAAGAAAATTTATGAGATAATTTTATTTAATCAGATCAGATTTTTAAATATATATTCAATTTTGCTAAAAGTTAATATATAGCGTAATAACATAAAGTATTTGTACTCGGCCACATGTGTGAACTCGGTGACCGTTGTGCAGCGAGGCGAAGCTGACGCACGCTTACACACTGGAGTTTGCCGAAGTTGTCAAAAACCAGTTTTCAAGTAGCTCAATGTGTTTGAGATTGTCGTCTGACTTGACGATATTACATCCTTGGGAGCCATGTGATTATATAATCTACGCTTAGATCCATCGCCATCGATAGATTGAATAACTTCACTTGTGTTCGATGGATACAATGTAGCTGTGTTGACGCGTAACTGTCAACACGTGGATTACTAGCGGTGCATGTTTTATAATACACACGATTAAATTCTCAAAGAACAGAGACAAGAGGATATGTTTATAACTGACCTCTGTCAGAGGGTCTCACGCCCGTCCACCCCAAAGACTTGATCGTAGGACGAACACAGACACAGAGGTAATGTTTACATTTGACATCCATCATTTTTAACAAAAGTGAAAGCACTGCACGTCGCCCCGGTCGGGATATTTTTCCCGTTTCTTTATACAATTGTTAATTTTAAAAATGTTTGTATCATGTATAAATATAAAACATATTATGTATTGTTCATATCTTTCCAAATTTCTATGAAAAACAACAATATACACGTAATGTTGCGTCAAAATGTAAACAAAGCCATGTGTTTCTTTAAAAAAAAGTAGCCCCTTTACGTTGCATAGAACATTTTCATACGCAAGTTCAAAGTTCAATGTTACCATGCAGTTATGGTAAACAAAATCGGCTAGTACTTGCGTATAGTGAACAAGCCTAGCAAGTGTAAATATATATATTCATAAACTATATGTTGTTACTATAGTAACCATAAAGGATGTGGTTACCATAGTAACCTTAATGGATGTTGTTACCATGGTAACCGAAAAGGATGTGGTTACCATAGTAAAAATAAAGGATGGTGATGCCGTATATACCGTAATGGATGTTGTTACCATAGTAACCATAAAGTATGGTGTTACCATAGTAACCGTAAAGGATGGTGATACCATATATAGCGTAATGGATTTTGTTACCATAGTAACTGTAAAGGATGTGGTTACCATAGTAACAATAAAGGATGGTGATACCATATATAGCGTAATGGATGTTGTTACCATAGTAACCGTAAAGGATGTGGTTACCATAGTAACAATAAAGGATGGTGATACCATATATACCGTAATGGATGTTGTTACTATAGTAACCATAAAGGATGTGGTTACCATAGTAACCTTAATGGATGTAGTTACCATAGTAACCGTAAAGGATGTGGTTACCATAGTAACCGCAAAGGATGGTGTTACCATAGTAACCATAAAGGATGTGTTACCATAGTAACCGTAAAGGATGGTGATACCATATATACCGTAATGGATGTTGTTACCATAGTAACCATAAAGGATGTGGTTACCATAGTAACAATAAAGGATGGTGATACCATATATACCGTAATGGATGTTGTTACTATAGTAACCATAAAGGATGTGGTTACCATAGTAACCTTAATGGATGTTGTTACCATAGTAACCGTAAAGGATGTGGTTATCATAGCAAAAATAAAGGATGGTGATACCATATATACCGTAATGGATGATGATACAATATATAGCGTAATGGATATTGTTACCATAGTAACCGTAAAGGATGTGGTTACCATTGTCACTTGATGTTACTTCTTTTTAATTTCATATGGGTATGAAAAAAAAAATTGTTTCCAAACTGTGTAAATGTCCCCTAGACAAAGGCATGCAGACAATATCTCAGGTTTCACTGCTAAGATGTTATCCCCTTGTCTGGAAAATCAGACAATTGATAGCTGGAGGCAAGCCTTTTTATGTGAGTCTAAGGTCCATAATTTCATGGAGCTTAACAAGCAATTAGGTCCTAGAATAATATAAATTAATTTTGATTTTATTAACAGGTATAAATCCAGAGTTGTCGGAACATCAGGTGTATCTGAAACAAATGTCTGAGGATTTTGTCAAGAAAATGATGACGATGATCACCAAAGGAATTGAGGAAAGATTGTCCAAGGACAGGAGTGATCCGCTGGAGACCGAGTGTCTACAACACATCCAATTCTGTCAGGAAAAGTGTAAAAACCTCCACGGAAGGGAGGCAACTCTTCAGGTATAGCTCACATGGAAAATAACATTTTACCTATAATATATAACATCTAACAATTTTGTCTTGAATGGGAGAGGGACTGCAATAGTCTTCAATAGATTTTAGATTATGTGCTCATACTGTTCTCCAACTCTGGATCATATTTAAGATTGGAACTTATGTTCTGTAACTGTCCAGTACCAGTACCTTGTGCTGATTGACTGATGTAGGTTGGAGATTTCTCCTCCAAGGACTCTGGATTGCCTTTAGCATTTCTTAATGACAGTGATAGACAAATATAAGAATCTTTAGACATTCATTCTTATAAAAGAGGAAAATTGCTAGGCACCGGATGTTGATTCTTGTTAACTTGAATTTGGATGACTCAAAAACAATAACCTCTGTATTAGAATATTTGATTGGCCCTGGTTAGAATTAACTTATTCACCCCTGAAGACACATTTGAACTCTTCTTATATAAAGGCAGGAATAGCTCATTTTGAATTTTCAGGGGTGAATGAGTTAAAATAAAAATAAAGTAGCTTCATATGTATAGCATGATAACAGTATGCATATATTTATACATAAATAAAATTTGCTCCCCAGGCCATCCAGGACTACTTGACCCGCAATAACACGAAACCTTTGGTGGTGCATGGCCAATCAGGATGTGGTAAAACGTCTATAATGGCCAAGGCAGCAGCACTAGCACCCAGCTACTACACAGATTACCAATCAAAACCAGCCGTGATCATCAGGTATTTAGGCAAAATACTGTACTCAACCCATTAAGCGGCCTGAGGTTGATTTAAAAATTTAAAAATGAAGGATCGCTTAATTTAGGACCAAATTTAGGCTAACATTTCACAAAAGTATTGCACTGTGTAAGCCATTTATCAATTCAGAAAAGATTCAAATAGAGAAATCGTCATGATTTTGATAGTTTCATTCTATATTGAAATGTAAGTTAAATTGAGGCCTCAAAGAGGGGGAGAAGCTAATAGGGACGGGGCACTTATTGGGTCGAATCCCATTTTGATATTGTACAGTAACTGTGATGAGTGCCAGGTAAGACATAAAGGTCTGTCCGCTAAATGTATGATATTCCACACCATGAATGAGAGTTCTGACTACATGCCATTAAAAGTCAGACAGATTATATGATAAATCGTGTTGAATGCTTTGGTTTGGTTTCCAGGTTCATTGGGACCAGTCCTGACAGTTCTAACATCCTAAGCCTACTGACAAGTATTACCAAACAAATCTACACTCTCTATAACATCAACAAACCCATCCCAGAGGTAGGTATAGGTCATATTTACTGCAAACCCCACCATGTAACCTTATCAAACACATTTGGCATTCACCAGTGCATGAACTGCAATCGGCTTATTTTGTCGTTATTATCATTGTGATGTCACAAAAGTCCTTTATATAATTTGCTCATAGGAAATGAATTATAAGTGTAATGAATAATAAGGGAAATTTTCAGGTGCAGTAGAAATGATATACAGTATATTAGTTGCCATTAAGATTTTAAGGCCCTACATTGAGATATGGGTGCCCTATAGTAATTAGGTTGTCTGTCCGTCTGTCTGCCGTCTGTCCTTCTAACCTTTCATCTCTCTGTTTTTCTACCACTATTTCTCAGAAAGTATTTAAATGATCTGTTTCAGATTTCATATGTTGGTTCCCCTAGGACCCTAGTTGTGTGCATTTTGAGATCAATTGGTGTACAAAATGGCCGCCTAGCAACCATCTTGAATTTTGTTATTTAAAGTTTAAAGAGCAGAGAAAAGATCCCTCTTTCCATTGTAAGACATAGATCATTCTTTGGTAGTCTCCAAGATCCCTCTGGTAATATACTGTCATCAGTCATTTCTAAGTCATATTTTCATCTGTAGTTTTCATTGTCAAAAGAAAAAAATTTCTAATCGTAAGACGCAATCTGAGTGAGCCAGGCCCTTAGTTTCTAATGTGTCAGTGTTCTAGGTACTAATAGGAAGTGGGGATGTGCGGTGATGATAACGGAATATGATGTAAGTGTAGTAATACAGGTTATAGGATACACATACCTGGTTTGTGTTATATATAGACATCCAAGAAGTCGTTCCTCGATGTACATATACATGGTTATATAATGATTAATACATTATCAACCAGTAGTTGACTATGTTAAGTGATCTCCAAAATTTGTACTGCTATTTATCGATGTGTTATGATGGTTTTGTAACATCAACTTTCCTTATTAACTTAAAATAGAACATTAAAAAACCATGAATTGTCTGGGTATTACTATTTTCCTTTTCAAAGAATTTTCCAGATGCACTGTACTCTCTGAAGCTATATGCATTTTATGTTGTTGTGGCTTATACATAAGATCAATTATTATGGTCATATTTTGACATGAAAAATGAAAAAAAAAATCATTATATCAAATGAAATATGAAATGAAATATATGCCACCTATCAATACAGGACACCTGTCTATAAAGGACACCTATCAATACAGGATACCTGTGTATACGTGACACCTGTCTATATAGGACATCAATATATAAAGACACCTGTCTGTAAAGGACACCTATCAATACAGGATACCTGTCTATACGGGACACCTGTCTATATAGGACATCAATCTATTAAGGGCACCTGTCTGTAAAGGAAACCTATCTATACAGGACACCTGTCTATAAAGGACACATACCTGTCTATATAGGACACATATCAATACCGGATACCTGTCTATACAGGACACATTTCTATAAAGGACACATGTCTATATAAGACATCTATCTATATAGCACACCTGTCTATACAGGACACCTGTCTATAAAGACTCCTGTCTATATAAGACACCTGTCTTTATGGGACACCTGTCTATTTGGGTCACTTGTCTGAAAAGGACACCTGTCTATACGGGACACCTGTCTATACGGGGCACCTGTCCATACAGGACACCTGTCTGTCAAGGACACCTGTCTATACGGGGCACCTGTCTATTAAAGACATCTGTCTATATGGAGCACCTGTCTATAAAGAGCACCTGTCTATAAAGGATACCTTTATACACGAGACATCTGTCTATATAAGACACCTGTTTATATAGGACACCTGTTTGTAAAGGACACATGCTTATAAAGGACACCTGTCTATACGGAACACCTGTCTATTAAGGACACATGTCTGTAAAGGACACCTGCTTATAAAGGACACCTGGCTGTAAAGGACACATGTCTATAAAGGACACCTGTTTATAAAGGACACCTGTCTATATGGGACACCTGTCTATAAATGACACCTGTCTATAAAAGATACACAATACAGTTATTTAATTAATTTATAAACTTTGCATCATTTTAGGACATCAAGTTGCTGGTCAAAACCTTTAAGTTTGCCATAGGCTTGGCCAAAGATGTCCGTCCCCTGGTCATCCTTCTCGACTCGCTTGATCAGCTTGATCAATCAAACAATGGCCGCACCCTAAACTGGCTTCCAGCAAAGCTCCCAGACAATGTGAAAGTGATAGTGTCTACTCTGGAGGAGGATGTCTATGAGTGTTTTCCCGCTCTTCAGGTATTTTATAAAAATATATTTATGTAAACATTCTTATTTTAGTGGTAGTTGTATTTTAGTGGTAGTTTCATTTTAGTGGGTTTTTTTTTTATTTTGGTGGTAGTTTTATTTTAGTGGTAGTTTTATTTTGGTAGTAGTTTTATTTTAGTGGTAGTTTTATTTTAGCGGTAGTTTTATTTTGGTAGTAGTTTTATTTTAGTGGTAGTTTTATTTTGGTGGTAGATTTATTTTAGTGGTATTTTAGTGGTAGTTTTTTTTTATTTTAGTGGTAGTTTTATTTTAGTGGTATTTTAGTGGTAGTTTTTTTTTATTTTAGTGGTAGTTTTATTTTTAGAGTTTTTTGCAACGTCTTTGAAGCGCAAATTCACGTACAGAGGTAATTATGTAAAAGTGTATCTCCGGTATTGAACCACCAGATTGCACTATGTTTTTATAAGTTCTAATATATCTTAATTTACAATTTTGTACATTTGCGCTAAAATTTTACAGTGCTAAAATAAGTATGTTTACAATTATTTATTGAAGTATTTTAATATTGAAACATATCCATTACTTACCATGTTTTGGTTTGAACTTTTCAATAAGTAAGACAAAGAAAAAAATGATAATGAGACTTTATTTTTTTATTGGTCCTACTGGTGATATCTTTTGTTTTATGAATTACTGCTATGTTTGACCTTGACTGCCATTCAAGGTTTGACAAGCGAAGTATGGCAAAAATTGAATCAATTTACTTAAACTTATTTCTAATAAGATAGAGGTCTAAATGCATCATAGTATGCTAGCAATTTACGCCATTGAGTCTTCTTTGTCTCCTAACTTTAACAGTTTATGAATCATATAAATAATGTTCACCATTGTAGATCAAATAAAACTCACAATTCCTTTATCATGTAGACTCCTGTTAAACAAATACAGAAGAAAACAAAATACATAAGGTTTATTTTTGTTTTTAAATCTTAGAGAAAAATCAAGACCCCAGAAAATTTTGTCGCAGTTCCTGTGCTTGATAAAGAAGCTGTAGATAACATTGTCAGAAGCTGGCTGACCGCTAACGGACGTACACTGACCAATTGGCAGTGGGACACTTTGATCAATGCCTTTGACACTTGTCCGATACCTCTGTATCTGAAGCTGTCGTTTGACCAGGCGCAGAAATGGACCTCGTTCACAAACCCAGATGATGTTAGACTACAATCAACAGTTCGTGATAGTATTGACCTTCTGTTTTCTCAGCTTGAGGTCAAACACGGCAAAATCTTGGTCTCACATGCTCTTGGATATTTGACAACAGGTATACAGAAATGTAGATTTTGACAGTCATATAAAATTTTCATCATTTCTGCTGCTCATTGATGGCACATTCCTTTGTGATTTTAGACACGTGTATAAATGAGGTTGCAAGGTATAGTTTTTTTGTCTTCACCTGAGATATTTGTAGTTTCTTGCATTTCATAATTCAATACTTTTAATATTGATAGGTTAACTGCAATAAGATTCTACCCATAAATTAAGAAAATATACCCAGGAATATTCGATGCTTTAGTATATATATACCGCCCAGCCCTCCCCCTGATAGAAGTGAAAATGTTAAGTGTATAGTGACAAGAGCAAAGTGACTTGAGCTAGTTTCTTTTTAATTGACTATAGCTAATTGCCAGACAATAAGTAGACATGTTTGTGCTTACAAAGGCTTGTGTAGCTTAATTTAATGTAGAAGCATATACACCCTACAAAATGCAAAGTCACGTCGGGGACCCAGACGGTATAATTTGATTTACTGCAGGTGATCCGTCAATGGCTGAGCTAGCTTATATTTTCAACTTTGATACATATAATATATGTATTTCAATTATGTTTTAGCTACAAATGGGTTGTCAGAGGCGGAGTTAGAAGACATCCTTTCCTGTGATGACATTGTCCTCAATGATGTATACGTATACTGGACCCCGCCCGTCCGGAGATTACCTCCCCTGCTGCTGGTTCGACTCAGGACAGATCTACAGGAATATGTAGGTCAGTCTAACGTGACAATTTAGTGTGACTCAGTGTGCCATTCTTCACCTCATGGCTAGCACTGTTGCTGGTGACTAAACAGCCTTCTGCAGATCAAACTGAAAGCAACCTCGATCTGTCTTTAGCCTATATCCAGTTTTTCCTGTCCGCTCTAATAGCCCCTGATAAACTTTAAGCCCCCAAAGTAACTGACCCAGAAAACCCATGCATTCAACTTCTAAAGATAAGCACCATATCTTCCATTCTTGTCTGTTTCCACAAAGTACACTTTCAGTGCTGACCTCCATACTGTAGGTGAACAAATTGGTGGGATTTAACATCAGATCCTATGTTGATATATATACCGAAATGCAAACCTGTGACCTTCCATCTCCTAAATATCACTCCAGGATACTTTACGCTGTCTCACTCCCTTGACTTGGTGCGACCATCTTAAGGACATGGTCATGTCGCCATGTGTATCTTTTATCTGAAAGTGCCATCTGGATTATACGAAGACGTGTGCCAGGTTAACCTGTGAATTGTACACATTCGTCATTGTCCTTAATTCCCCAGATGAGGTTGGTTGAGCTTGGCAGTATATCACATGTCGACTTCAGCAGGGAACTAAGTCTGTGACTTTACATCCTACAAATGTCATTTTGGGATACTTTCCTTTGCCTCACTCTCTCCCAGCGAGTCCAGCTACCATGCTGCCTCAAACTATCTACCTTGACCTGCTTAATCCTCATCCTTTGATTTAATCTTTGCCATATCCCTCGAGTCTGTTGGTTTGCGATTTCCCATCTTGGTCTCGAGATGGTTTCTTTGCCAAGATGTCATGATGCACCTGACCCAACAATTCCTTATGTCGGAGTTTTGCCTCTGCTCCCGTTTACTGTAGGTCGTTTTAGTTTCTATATAGTGTCAATATAACGTGTCAATCGACAGTGACTCGATCAGGACAGACACAGGTAACGTGAGCACTTCTTTTAAAGCTGCTTAGAAGATATATAACTCTTAAATTATGTCATCTTTCATAATTCATACTTTTTAATAGAGAGATGGGAACTTTTTTCTTTTGGAAAAGATTGACTCGGAGTCATAGGGTAACACATCACTGGACAGGCAGGACATATCCTTTTTACGTCCAAATTTTGATCAAATACCATCAACTTACGTAGTGAAAGACCAACCATCTGAAAGCCATTTATATGTTTGTAAGATAATGTACTAAATGAATACAGTCAAATATGTAATAACTCTCTCATCTCTATTGAGCGACCCTTTGTTCTAAACGGCCACTTCAACTACATATTTCACCCAGTTTTCACTAAATATTTTAACTCTTTTAAAAGACAACCTCTTTACACTATCATATTATTTCATTCCCATTGTCGTAAACAATCCCTACAACGACCACAAACATAAGAAAATAATATCATTTCTATACGTTATAATTTTCAGTGGAACGAGGAGCGGATGATGTCCGTGTCTTCTACTGGTACCATAGACAGTTCATTCAGGCAGCGAGATCGCGTTACTGTAGCGAACAGGACATCCAGAATCTACACCAGGCGCTGGCAGATTTCTTCAGTGGAAAGTGGAGTAATGGTGAGTCTTCATTTCATCTCTGAAAAATCAAAATTTTGCAGGTATTGCATCGTGTACTAAATACATACTGAGTAGCGCTTTAATAGATCATAGGCATGTTATGCAAAAGTGTGGTTTCCTTCATACTGGATGTAATTTCAAAAAGAGTGTGTGGAAATGTCTGGCATGTATATTAACAATTTACTCCATAAAACATTTAATGCATAAATAAAATGTCTCAGTTCCCAAACCAACCCCTATGCCACTTGTTTGGATGGATGTCATTAATTCAAATGATTTTCTTTTCATAAGGGAACAAGAAGCCATGTACAGATAGATCGGGGAATTCTGGCTTAGAGGACCGCCACTCCTCTACTCAGCCACTGAAACACGGAGACAAGTTTAATCTGAGGAAACTAAACAACCTCCCATTCCACCTCATTATGGCAAAGAATATGGAGGAACTGAAAGACCAGTGTTTACTTCGTTTAGACTTCCTACAGACAAAGTTATTGTCTTCTTCAATAAGGTAAGTACTTAATTTGTAGTTAGGTGGATTCCAAACCCTATCACAACTGACTGCAATGTGTAGAGTACCATATATTTCTGGATATTATAAGACAACATGATATCCAATTATAGATACTGTTCTCTTTCTCTGGAACTGTATAGGAATTCAAATTTTCCATAATTCGAAGAATTGTTCATTTCTCACGATATCGCACAGACGTCGTCAGCTGAATGTGTTGCTGAGAAGTGATGAAATCTTTAACGTGGTAAATCTTATCCAGAAATGTGATGGCCCATATCCAACTGAAGAATTTTCTATCTAGAAATAAGATCACCGACATCCAACTGTAAAATTGTTACAAAATATAAATCTTGTGCAGGAATGTGATGGCCGATATCCAGCTGGCCATGAAGAAGTTCCCACTTGATTATGCCATCAACACGCTACACGACTGTTTCCAGCTGTCTATGCAGACGTTACTGTACGATGTGAACCTGTTGGACTTACAGCTCCGAGACCGACTCGGTGGTGATGAGGTAAGCACAACAAAAACATATTTTTAGAATAAATTATTGTACAAATGACATAGATGTAGACGAATCCCATTTGAACTTCAACTTGCTGTTGTGCCTCCTTTCTATGACCAAGATACGGCATTATAGGAATTATACGTCTTTCATTTAGGGTTCCATGATATTCCGTCAGAATAATCATTTTAATCATTTTTTTTTATTTCGAAGAGCTATTCTAAGCCTATTTACATATACAATATCCAACCATTGTGACTGCTAGATAAAAACAACATATTGTTAATTTGATTTCACAATATTTGTACATCGCTTGTGATAGGATGAGGGCCTTCGAAGACTTTGTGAGCAGTGCAAGCACATCACCCGACCCCATTTACTACCAGACCGAGATATACTGACCAAACCTGGCGGTCAGTTGGTATACTTACTCTCCGGCCACTCAGCCGAAGTAACAGGACTGGACATTAGCAGAGATGGCAAAACTATCGTTACATGTGAGTTTTCAGAAAACAGCTATACATAATTATAATATATATATAATGGTATGTTGTAAGATTTACTTAGGTCCGATTTGTAGAATACCTCTTGTGTTAGACGATTCAGTGTTGAAACTCGAATCACCATTCAGATTGTGACCCATTCAGTGTTTCATTGAGGTCCGTTTGGTGAATGTTACTGATGAACTACAAAATAACCTTCCACATGTACATGTTTAACCTTCATTCTCCTTCGTATTCTTGCAAGAGCCTCTGTATGTTTCTCCTAAGAGTTTATGCTTAGTTTTATTATGTAATTATAATTCATATCTTGTCTGTTGGATACTTTAGCATTAAAGCTAACCATTGTAAGTAAAAAGTCCAATGATGACCCACTTGACAAATTTCAATTTTTATCCACTAGATTCATGGACACACATATTCAAGCTGTCCTAACTAAAAAGTCTATCGCTTCTGTTTGTACAGTTTTTAAATTGCATTGTTAGTCAGAATTTTCTTCTTTGTAAGAGAGAATTTGTAGAATATAATGATTTCTAGATACCAAAATAACATGGACAAAGTGGACAAAGCACCTTCCGGTGTTTGTGACATCACAAAAATCAAAATATGATGTAACAATCATCGGAAGGTGGGGCGACTCTACGGTAAAAACCTCATCTAGATCGTTTTGGTATCTCTTAATCCGATCTGTTATTGAATCATTTGCATGTATACTGTTATACAATAGGTGCTGATGATGACGAACAGAGTGTAAAGACGTGGAATCTATCAGACGGAACCTTGATTAAGTCATTCAACAAACTTGGCAGATCTCCTAAAAGGGTTCGATTCATGGCTGACGACACACTCATTCTGGCCGAGTACGAGGACGAAAAGGTCAAGGTTATTCAGCCATCGGGAGAGATACTATACTCACTGTCTAATATGACGGGGTACTGGGTAGGAGGTCACGATAAAAATGTCCTCGTAAAACTGACGGATGACACAGCGGTGTTGTACAATGCATCCACAGGCAAGAAGATGTCCAAAGTGAAGACAAAGGAGAAACGTTTTATGAGAGAAGATGAGAATCTTTTCCACGGTGTGTATAACTTCCAGAAAAAGAGAAGCATTTTTCTATTCACTAGCGTTTTGTAGCGCTATTGTGAAGCAAATATACATAACTCAGTTGACCAAAATTTTGAATCTCAATAACTTAATGTTTAGTCTATAATTCCTTTTTATCTCTGATTGATGTTATTATGAAATAAAATTAAATATGTATTTTATGGATCTGAACCATCATATATAAGCATCCACATTCACACATTGTGTGTTTTATGACCGTTAGTGATGGTGAAAATTGCAAGAAATACAACTTTAAAGAGCACTTGATTCTACTTACGAAATCTTGTAATAGATCTTAAATTTTACAATGGTTGGTCGTAGTGTTTTGATTTTGGAAATTGCAATTATGGTAGCGATTTGATATTTTCCGAATTTTCATTTGAATATCATTCATGGTATGCATGGATTTATTGAACCATAATTAAGTTGAAATATATATTTTGAACAGGGTCAGGCCGATTGATCATAGTGGTAGAAATTGAATTATTCAAGGTCGCCTTGCTCGACCTTGAGAAAGAAGAATTCTCCAACTGGATTGATGTGTACAAACCACCCCCAAAGGGATCACGTGATGAAGCGATATTGTCCGTGGATTTAGTCTGTATCTCCCCCGACGAGAAAAACTTCGTCGCGTCCTGCATGTCGGATGGGGATTTCCTCTTCTATAGTACAGAAACACTACAGCAGACGAGGGTTATTAAAGGTAATTAAAAATAAAGCACAAATAACACTACATATAATTATTTTAGCGGTTATATTAAAGATGCTCACCTGGCCCGAAGGGCCGGTGAGCTTATGTCATGGCGCGGCGTCCGTCGTCCGTCCGTCCGTCCGTCCGTCCGTCAACATTTCCTTTAAATCGCTACTAGTCATAGAGTTCTGCATGGATTGTAACCAAATTTGGCCACAAACATCCTTGGGGGAGGGGGAACAGAACTTGTATAAATTTTGGCTCTGACCCCCCGGGGGCAGGAGGGGCGGGGCCCAATATGGGAAATAGAGGTAAATCCTATAAATCGCTACTTGTCCTAGAGTTCTGCATGGATTGTAACCAAATTTGGCCACAAACATCCTTAGGGGAGGGGGAACAGAACTTGTATAAATTTTGGCTCTGACCCCCCGGGGGCAGGAGGGGCGGGGCCCAATAGGGGAATTAGAGGTAAATCCTATAAATCGCTACTTGTCCTAGAGTTCTGCATGGAATGTAACCAAATTTGGCCACAAACATCCTTGGGGGAGGGGGAACAGAACTTGTATAAATTTTGGCTCTGGTCCCTCGGGGGCAGGAGGGGCGGGGCCCAATAGGGGAAATAGAGGTAAATCCTTTAAATCGCTACTAGTCATAGAGTTCTGAATGGAATGTAACCAAATTTGGCCACAAACATCCTTGGGGGAAGGGGAACAGAACTTGTATAAATTTTGGCTCTGACCCCCCGGGGGCAGGAGGGGCGGGGCCCAATAGGGGAAATAGAGGTAAATCCTTTAAATCGCTACTCGTCATAGAGTTCTGAATGGAATGTAACCAAATTTGGCCACAAACATCCTTGGGGGAAGGGGAACAGAACTTGTATAAATTTTGGCTCTGACCCCCCGGGGGCAGGAGGGGCGGGGCCCAATAGGGGAAATAGAGGTAAATCCTTTAAATCGCTACTAGTCATAGAGTTCTGAATGGAATGTAACCAAATTTGGCCACAAACATCCTTGGGGGAGGGGGAACAGAACTTGTATAAATTTTGGCTCTGACCCCCCGGGGGCAGGAGGGGCGGGGCCCAATATGGGAAATAGAGGTAAATCCTATAAATCGCTACTTGTCCTAGAGTTCTGCATGGATTGTAACCAAATTTGGCCACAAACATCCTTAGGGGAGGGGGAACAGAACTTGTATAAATTTTGGCTCTGACCCCCCGGGGGCAGGAGGGGCGGGGCCCAATAGGGGAAATAGAGGTAAATCCTATAAATCGCTACTTGTCCTAGAGTTCTGCATGGAATGTAACCAAATTTGGCCACAAACATCCTTGGGGGAAGGGGAACAGAACTTGTATAAATTTTGGCTCTGGTCCCCCGGGGGCAGGAGGGGCGGGGCCCAATAGGGGAAATAGAGGTAAATCCTTTAAATCGCTACTAGTCATAGAGTTCTGAATGGAATGTAACCAAATTTGGCCACAAACATCCTTGGGGGAAGGGGAACAGAACTTGTATAAATTTTGGCTCTGACCCCCCGGGGGCAGGAGGGGCGGGGCCCAATAGGGGAAATAGAGGTAAATCCTTTAAATCGCTACTCGTCATAGAGTTCTGAATGGAATGTAACCAAATTTGGCCACAAACATCCTTGGGGGAAGGGGAACAGAACTTGTATAAATTTTGGCTCTGACCCCCCGGGGGCAGGAGGGGCGGGGCCCAATAGGGGAAATAGAGGTAAATCCTTTAAATCGCTACTAGTCATAGAGTTCTGAATGGAATGTAACCAAATTTGGCCACAAACATCCTTGGGGGAAGGGGAACAGAACTTGTATGAATTTTGGCTCTGGACCCCCGAGGGCAGGAGGGGCGGAGCCCAATAGGGGAAATAGAGGTAAATCCTTTAAATCGCTACTAGTCATAGAGTTCTACATGGATTGTAACCAAATTTGGCCACAAACATCCTTTGGGGAAGGGGAACAGAACAGAACTTATATAAATTTTGGCTCTGGCCCCCCGGGGGCTGGAGGGGTTGGGCCCAATAGAGGAAATAGAGGCAAATCCTTTAAATCGCTACTAGTCATAGAGTTTTGCTTGGATTGTGACCAAATTTAGCCATAAACATCCTTGGGGGAAGGGGAAACAGAACTTGTGTAAATTTTGGCTCTGACCCCCTGGGGGCAGGAGGGGTGGGGCCCAATAGGGGATTTAGAGGTTAATATTATAATTCCTTCAGAAAAGAAACAATGAACCTGTATTCAGAATATTACTTGGCATTACAAACCAGGTGAGCGATACAGGCCCTCTGGGCCTCTTGTTTTTTTGGACGTACATTTGCCGACAGAGCATAAATGATATCCATCATTTGAACAATAATTGGTGTTTAATGGTGTATATATATGTCTAATTAACACAAAAGTAATATAAAATAATTTATTTTGCTTTTGGTACATTTGCAATCAATAATTTTTTCTATATATAAGAAATAGTGCCGTGCATTTGTTTTCGGAACACAATTAAGTATTTTTGATACTTTTGTATATAAGATATATATAAGATAAGAAGCTAGAAGGTTTTAATGATGGCAATGGTATAAAGTAAGTAACTTTGGTAACTGAAGAAAAATACCTATTCTACTGCCTATGATTTTCATAGAGAAAATACCATTCGTCAGCGTCTTTAACTTTGCGATAATTTAAATTTATTGTGAGGTGGTTATCATATCATGATCATCCTAACCTCGACAGAAATCAGCTGTAAATCGTAATTATACTAGTCTGGTGATATTTGAAATATATTTTGAATACGAGGGAAGGAATAATGGTAATTTGATAAATCAGTTTTTTCATGAACTGATCCAGTTAAAAAAATAAAGAAATCGGAAGCAGTTATGAATGAGTCGTACTATTAAAGTTTTAAAATAAATCACTACAATGGATATGGAAAATGATTTCCGTGTGTAAAGAAACAAAGTCGATTGTTGAATTTTGCAAAAACAAGAGAATCCGCAAATATGTTGAGTCTTTGGTCCTTTGAAAATGGCACGGTCAATCATATTGATACAATTTTGTTTTATGAAACTTTTTATAAATTTCTGTTTTCAGGAAATACAAGCGATGTAGGACAATGGTTACGATATACTCCAGACTGCAAAAAGATGTATTTCTCGAATTTTCACGATATTATCGTATATGACCTTGACACAGAGGAGAGAAAGGTCATCCTACCTCATCGATCCGGTATCGCAAGGATAGCCAGCGCGTCATGGAAGATTCTAGTAACAGTATGTGAGGGCGATAGTGGAGTACGAGTCTGGGACGTAACACGGCCAGAAAAGCAAGCAATTACTTCCCAAACACCTCTAGGCATATCAGTCAGGTAAAAACTTTATTTATGTGACAAATAGTTACTGTATAGTTGTTAAATTTGGCGGGTTTATAATTTTGCGATTTACTGTTTGTAACTTAGTCGCCGGCATTTGTTTTCGCGGACTATCTTTATTGCCACTGTAAGTTTTATTCTCACGACAGACTAAAACACGTATAACTACGAATTCGATCAATTTCGAAATGTGTTAAATTTTGCGAATTTGGATAGATTCACATATTGGCAAGGACTTTATTTCACTAAACCAACTATACAGTATTAAAGCATGCTTACACCAAATTTATGGTTTAAACACAATGGTTTTGATTCCCAATCACGTTTTTGAATAATACTTTTGTAGTATGTTTTGAACGAAATATACGTATTACAAACTTACTTTCTTGGCCACTGGAGGTTCGTAATAGCTGCTTTACTGTACTATCATCAGTCATTTTCAAGTGATATTCAACTGTATGTTCGATTGTCAATGACTTCTTTTGGTTCGTTATATTAACGTCCTTTTAACATCCTGTCTGTGTTGTATTTATATTGACCGAACACTACATTAGTACACTGTATAAGACTATTAATTTGCTTTACGGGTCATTATCAATTTCGTGAATTAGTTTATTTTATCTTAACAGTAGACGTCAGTACTTGAACTTAAAATATTTAACTTTTCTGTAGCATTATGCCATTAAAAAGATATGAAAATATCATATTTCTTTTCTTTTCATTCTGACCCAAACCATTACTAAAACATCTCTCAAGAAGAGCTTATCATTCTTTTCTTATCTAATATATCAATACCTTCCTTTGTGGAATTGTCAGAGTATTTTTCTAAATTAAGATATATTGATGAAATTGAGACACTGGCCGAATGAAAATGTGTAAGTAAAATTACATAGTGACGCAAGGGTTTGCTGTTTTCTCTACAAAGTTCCAGCTTAAATTTTAACTTTTAAATTAAGTAAACTAAACTAAACTCAATCTCCCCGAAAATATTTTGAAACGGAAATCGCGAAATTTAATAACCGCGAAAGAAAGTTTACAATAGTTTTGTCTCGGTTAACATAACGATGTTTGTTGCTTTATGTAGCTGCTTCTGTAACCTGTTGAACTCGCGGTATATCGCCATGGCGGTGCGTTCGAAAAACGAGAACTACAGACTTGGTGCCATCATGGTATATGATGTATTGTCAAGGAAGGTCGTCCGCCGTGGAACAGTGGTAATGTTTCTCTAAAAATGAATAACTTTTACCTGACATTATTATCTTAATGTAATAATGTTTATCACTATTTTTGTTTATCTGTTTTAAGGTTGTTTGTGCTCAAATCCATTTTGACCATGAACTTGTTAGATATCACCCGCTCTGAGCGTAAACGTATTACATACACGTAGACTGACGCGTACTCAGGAGCTGTATCAAAATTAAAACACATGTTAGTATTCAAGTAATTATTCACAGTAATTGTTCAGATGCTTTTGCATTTACCTCATCTAGAACGATGGACTTCCGAAGTCCATGCTGTGTATCAGTGAAACTGAGGTTGCCATAGCAACCGACACGAGGAAGATCAAAATCTTGGATCTAAACACACTGACTGTAACACGGGTGTTTGAAGGGAAACTTAGCCGCTACAATGGAAAAATGGAGATAATCAAAGATGGAAAAGGTAACATCAATCTTTGAGATGATAAGGATATTTAACATAGACGTTTTACTGTTGTATTGCTACTTAGGTCACCTGTGACGAAGTCTCAAGTGACCTTTTCCAATCGACTTTTGTCCGTCGTCGTGCGTCGTGCGTCATCCGTCGTGTGTTCGTAAACAATTTAAATTTTTATATGACTCCCTGTGGGAGGGACCAAAAGGGGTAAAATTGACTTAAATTTCAAAAATCCACTTCACAGATGTGGTAGAAACAAATACTCTTCATAGATAGAAAGGTCTCAAGGCTCTCTACAAAAATTGTGAATAATATAACCCTGGGGTCTCAGGTTTCTCCCTGGGGAGGGGGTTAAGTTTATTATAGTTTATATAGTGAAGACACATTTTGGAGCATTATGTGGTCATTCATAATAGAAAATTAGTCAAATATTGTCAGAATTATCTCTATGAGATGGTCATTGAATCATATAAACATATTTTCCATGACCGACCCCCAGGGGCCTGAAACTTCAAAAATCTTCTTCTGAATTCACAGATTTGATGGAACCAAATAATCTTCATAGATGAAAAAGTGAAATTAATAAAATCACTGACACTGACTGACTTCTAGTTTGGTTTTGTTGTTTAACGTTGGCAAAGCAAATTGGAATTTTAAGCATAAGGTTTGGTAACATAATACACTAACTATCAAAATGAAAAACAAGAAATAAAAATTCTGATACGAAGGTTCAACTGTAAAATTTATTCTAATTCGTAAATATTTTTTACAGATTTGAACCAACTTTGCAATGCTCTTTCTGTATCAGCACTCAGGTGACCGTCAAGGCCTCTTGGGCCTCTTGTTCTATTTGATATTGGGTTTAGGAATAGGGTAATTTTACAGGGTAAAGGAATGCCAAGAGTAATATTTGACTCAAATAGCGAAATTATGTATGACAGAAACAATAATACATAATATATGTTTGTTAAAATCTACCAGCGATTAAACGATTATTTTTTTACAAAAAACATCATTACCATGTATACTTCCCAAAAGAAAAGAAGAAAATGACAAGTCAAAGAGAAAAAAAATAGAATAAATAGATTGCTCGTCATAAGTTGCATGCTAAGTTGTTCAAAAGACGGTTAAAAGTCAATAACTAATTCTGAAATAGTCATTCGGCTTTGTAAAGCTCAACAAACCGCGGAGACTGCAGCGTTAACGAAATATTCATAATATGTTCAGGTTTTCTTTAAATTTTGTGATTTTGTTTTCAGAAATCTTGACACTAACGCAAGGAAAACATGGTTTTAAGACATATGATATAGAGACTGGGAAAACTGTGAACCTTATACACGCACCACCGGAAATTAGGGAGAAAAAGCAATGCAACAAATTTGATCAATCTACACTCAGGGTAAGTTCAGATATTCTGAGCACTAGCTAGACACGGATGTATAACCATACACTAGATAGAAGGTTTCTCTGTTAGAATCACCACATTATCCAAAACAGTCACCGAAATTCTTAAAAATGCCAATGCTTCTGAAAAATTAATACATTATACTTCTTATTATTCATGACCGACACTAAGCCGTAAAGGTTTTCCTTTTCTGTGACTGGTTTGGTATTTTTTGTTATATCAGATTTTCTGTATTTTTTTTTTGTAAACATGTTTCAAATAATTAATAGGGATGTTTTGCTGTAGGTGAACAAGACAAATATAATGGCCTGTTATATTGAAGAGGAAGGGCCTATAGTTGTCTTTGACTACATGAAGAATGTGTGTTTAAAGATTTTGAAGATGACATCACGAGACAGTGTGTTCTATGGCGCTTACCTGCCGCAGGACGGTTCTTATCTGGCCGTAAACACATATAAACGTTTTCCAGACCCCGTCATCCAGGGAAAAATGAATACCGTGGGCTGTGTAGTAGTGTACAGCATACAACAAGGTGAGGCCAGGTTTACTAATTAGTTGATAATATTCGCGGGGGTTTCGATTTCGCCAAATTCTCGGATCCATCCTAGTTCACAAAATTTAATACCTCGTGAAATTATCAAAATCATGATTTCACGTATTATATTCTGTCGTAAGAATGTGACTTTAAAATGCTACAACGATAATTCGCTAAATTACTCCGGCGACTAAGTTTCAAACAGTAAATCGCGGAATTTACAGTATCGATTTTTGTTTGCACTCTTCATTGAAGACCAATTTGAAGTCTTATTCACGTATGAAAAAGTATTTCATTGTTTGGTTTGTTTAGTTTTATGCCCAATACCAACAATCAGGGTCATTTAAGGACGTGCGAGGTTTGATGGTGAAGGAAACCCAGTGTACCGAAGAAAAATCACTGGCATGCGGTCAGTACCTGACGACTGCCCCACATGGGATTACATTTGGTGACCTAGGGGTGGAGGGAAAAAGTAGTTCAAGTCTGAATATTTTGATGACACACTCTGTAGATGTTCATCAGAATACTGTTGTAGTCATATTCATTTATTATGAATAAATGTAGACGTCTGCTGTTAAGTTTATCTAGTACACAATCATGTGATGTCTTCAGAAAAGGAATCCCATTGGTGCCTGGATGACGAATACTACCGGAAGTATGCTAAAGAGGGCGTCCTTAGCAACCAGGATATAGACGTGGACAATGCCATACTTCTGGATGACGATCGTTTGGTGACCTCCAGTAATGACCTCTTCCTCCGAGTATGGAACGTCAGGACAGGTAGGTCTCACATGTAATATTATAGGACTATTTTTATGTGGATGTAAATGTCAGAGATATTCTAACCGAGGGTTACAAAATATTGTAACAAAATATTGTAAAAATCCCGAGGCTTGAAAGACTATTTCTTTCTCTCTCTGAAGGTTAGGATATTCTGCCTGAGGGTCACAAAAAGTAAAACGCCTTTATTTCATTTCACGAACATCTAGGTCTCTCCAGTCAAACCTACAATCGAAAACGTTTTAGGTATTAGACGTCTCCCATGTCACTTACTGGTCATAAACGAACGGATACTATTATTGTGCGCATTAGATTAATATGTACATGTACATACTGGAAACCAACTTATTTACCGATGAAATTAAATCGCGAAATTAAGAAAATCATGAAGCATGACATCGGCAAGCTAGGTCGTGAGAAAAAATTTTAACGTTACTTTGCATATTGTTTGTCTTTCACACAATCATCTGAACTCGTTAAAATCAGAGGGAAAAATCATTGAATCAATATCAATTTAGCTTAAAGACAGGTAATTTTGATTTTAAAGATGCCAAAACTGTGGAAGAACATATTTGTGATCGTATTTTGTAGTAGCTACAATATTGTAGCTCAAAAGACTTTTAGACAGAAAACGGTGTCGGCCGAAAGATATAGTAGGCCGGGTACGTATATTCGTTCTAATTTTGTAGGTGAACTGATAAGGAGACTAGAAGGACATACGGAACTGCCTCATCTTGTGGAAAACAACGAGAAAAGTCCATACTTTGTTTCTATGGCAAATTATGGAGAAGAGAATTCAATACGAATGTGGGATAAAAAATCGTTGACGTGTTTAGCGACTTACTTACTGGACCATAAGGTATACACATATATAAATGATTGAAACTGAACAGTTTATATGATAAAGGCTTCAAGTAAACTTACTAATTTTGGCGCAATGAAACTTAGCGCAAAAGCGGTATTGAACAGTACTATTTGTGAGATTGTATGCTCTCTTGGGTTTTAGATTCAGATGGTAAAATTCTATCCGGATGGTCTGAGTTTGATCTGCCTATTGGCAGACTGTAGTGTGATACACTGGACATTAGTGGCCCCTGGTGTCCAGTCTACTGTCCTGTCAGAATGTCCAGCCAACTTCCAAGGTCAAGGTAAGGTCATTTCTCCCCTGGTGCTTAATTTCTAAGGTGAAGGTGAGATCATTTCTCTCGTAATGGTTAACTTAAAACTGAATATAAGATCATTGTTGTATATAAAAACGGAAAACAAGGCCGAGGTATGACACGATATGATAATTTAACTTACTATTATAATTAAATACAGTTTTAAATACTTCAGCATTCCTCTGACATGTTGCTTTTGTGTTGACCATTTACAGAATGTGATATCACCATTGAGATAAACAATAAAGATGAAGATGAAAAAATTGACGAATTTGATCCTGATGACGATGATGATGAAACAAACAATGATCATGACGACGACGATGATAAAGATGAGGAGGATGAGGAGGACGAAGAGGATGAGGATCAGGAATTTTTTGAAGACGATGAGTATGCAGATGATGACGACGACGATTACGATGATTTTGATGACTGACAAAAAAATAACAATGATGACAAAGATTTATCAGAAAATGAAGTTGTGGTTATGAAAGATTGCGATGAAGATGATGCATATTGAATAGAATGGTTAGCGTATTGATTTAATGTCAATGTATGGGAACAAATCAATATAAAAGAAAATTAAAAAAAAGGACCGTACACATGCTTAACGTTAGTTTGTTATTCCACACACGTATATTTCGCAACAACCATAAAACTTTTACTTTCATTTGTGATGACGTATTTATGAAATGAAATATCTACATGATCCGTCTGATAGCCAGTGACTTTTACCGTGCGATAGTTTACATATTTTATGTCACGAGTGCAATATAACGAAGAAAGATTTTCGTTGGCGTGACCAACAAAATTATTTTTGTGATTCATGACGGAAACAATAAAGTGACGCAAGGAAAATGACGTGACGCCTTGGAAATGACATATGACGCAAAGGAAAATGACGTGACACCTGGGAAATGACATATGACGCAAGGAAAATGACGTGACGCCTGGGAAATGACATGACGCAAGGAAAATGACGTGACGCCTGGGAAATGACATGACGCAAAGGAAAATGACGTGACACCTGGGAAATGACATGACGCAAGGAAAATGACGTGACACCTGGGAAATGACATGACGCACGGAAAATGACGTGACGCCTGGGAAATGACATATGACGCAAAGGAAAATGACGCCCTGGGAAATGACATGACGCACGGAAAATGACGTGACGCCTGGGAAATGACATATGACGCAAGGAAATGACGTGACGCCTGGGAAATGACATGACGCAAGGAAAATGACGTGACACCTGGGAAATGACATATGACGCAAAGGAAAATGACGTGACACCTGGGAAATGACATGACGCAAGGAAAATGACGTGACGCCTTGGAAATGACATATGACGCAAAGGAAAATGACGTGACACCTGGGAAATGACATATGACGCAAGGAAAATGACGTGACACCTGGGAAATGACATATGACGCAAAGGAAAATGACGTGACACCTGGGAAATTTACATGACGCACGGAAAATGACGTGCCGCCACCGGAATTTTGCAGTATATTTTGGCGTTGACATTCTTCGCAATGTAGAAATGAAGTTTGTTGCATTCATGTGATAAAAAGTATCTTAAATATGTGTTGAATTTATATGAAAGTTTATGAAATGTGTGTCGATTTTTTTTTATTTTTGATCGTCAAAGCTTGCAAAAATAAAAGCTTCGTTCGTAAAATTTCGTATGAAATGAATACTCATGTAAGATCATAGATGTATTAGTTACAATAATGACATAAAACTCATATTGTAAGTATACTACCAACATAATTATTTTGTCTAATTTGTAGCTACAATCAAATTTATGAACTGATAAATAATTACAGATATGGACATGTCAATATGGGTTTCCTTTAATGTACACAAGACCCTTTTAGATCTAATGTTGTTTAATTAGAGACCAAAGTCAGTGAACGAGCAGTACAATGTAGTTTTCCATTGTAATGTTTTACAATCCATTTTGTATTATTTTACCCAAAAGTTTCACTCAAGAAGATACCTATATTGTGTTTTGAATTTAACAAAATGTAAGTATTCCAGGGTCAAAATGTGGTTAAACTGAAACTATAAGTAAAACACTTTTGTAAGGATACATGCACCTTAAATATTTATTTTTACGATGTTAAGTTTTCGTTTATATTGTTACATGTATATAGATCTTTTAGATGCATATTTATGGAAGTATATAATATTTTTGTTATTCATTGAATATTTTCATGCTATAAATATTTTATTCAATTCAAAAGCCAGCTAAATATAAATATTGTAAGTTCGGATATTTAATGCTAAACGAGTTACAATGTACTATAGATCAAAAGTGTTCATAGTCCATGCTTTAAGAACAATCAAATGTTAAATGTTTGCAGAATTTACCATCCAATGGCAGAGATGTGGATGTTATTTCAACACATTTTATTTGTTATGATATTAAGTGTATGTAATTTTTTTATATCTTACTATATTTATTTTATGTATACATAGAAAATTTAAACAATATGTTCCATCTTTCATTTTAAAATAAAATAATTATACAAACAATTGGATGATTTCTTCGTAGGATTCCATTGATCGTACACATTGACGAATATCTCTTTATTCAGCTTTATGCAGATCTTTTCTCGGCTGTTATCAAATATTTATTTGCCATGTATCCTGTCAGTCCAGACGCTTCCGGTGAGTAGTCAGCGGCGACACCTGGTGGCAGTTTCAGGTTGAATTCTTGGAGAATCATCGGAATCATCAGCATAAGCTCTTGCTTTGCAGCAGGCCCTCCAAGACATGCTCTATTTCCGACAGAGAAAGGGAGCCAACTCTGGGGAGTTGGAGCAAGCTTACCTTCGGGAGTCAGGAATCTGTCGGGGTTGAATACCTGAGGCTGATCCCAGTGCTTTGGATCATTGTGTAGGGCCCAATGGCTGATCACGACAGTTGTGTCCTTTGGAATGTCATAACCACCTAGAAAAAGTGAAATTCATATAAAACATGGTAAAGATCGGTGCGACCACAACTGTTGTATCCTTTGGATTATCATAAATTAATCACAAAGAAAAGTGAAGTCAAAGTGAAATTATATAATATGTATTTATAGGGCGTTTTGTGTGTGTGGTTACAGAGAACGTTGGTTTGACCAACGCAGATCAAATTGATTGACGTTAGATGCTATTTTCAGAAGAGTTTGACAAACACATGTCCTTCCATTGACCATTTTTAGGTCACTTGACCATAGGTCATGGTGACCAATTGCGAGAGTCTTTTTCCGTCGTCGTCCGTCGTGCGCTGTCCGTAGTGCGCGACGTCCGTTAACATTTCATTGTTAACGCGATAACTTGAGTAAATGTAAACCGAGCTTAATGAAACTTTGTATTTAGACTAAATTGGAAAGATCTCGGACGATTCGAAAATCAACATGATTCGACAGTAATTTACGGAGTAATTGCCCTTTGCACTAATAATAATTATTGGACTTTGTGAACGCAATAACTTGAGTAAATATAAACCGAGCTTAATCAAACTTTGTGTGTAGACTAACTTTGGAACGATCTCGGACGAGATCGAAAATCAGAATGGTTCAACGGTACTTTACGGAGTTATTACCCCTTGCACTAACATTTACTATTGGACCTTTTGAACGCGATAACGTTAGTAAATATAAACCGAGCTTAATGAAAGTATGTAGACTAACATTGAATAGATCTTGGACAAGTTCGAAAATCAACATTATTCGATTATAACTTACGGAGTTATTGCCCTTTGCAATAATAGTTATTGAACCTTGTGAACACAATAATGAAATTTTGTATGTAGACTAAACATTAGAAATAACCCGAACGAGTTCGAAAATCGGCTTTATCCGACGATAATTTACGGAGTTATTGCTCTTTGCACTAATACTTATTATTAGACCTTGTGAATACGATAACTTGACTGAATATGCACTCAGCTTCATGAAACCTTTGTATTTAGACTAAAATTGGAAAGATCTAGGACAAGTTTGAGAATCGACCTGATTACATTGTAAATTACGGAGTTATTGCTCATTGCATTTATAATTATTGAATCTTGTGAACATGATAACTTGAGTAAATTTTCACCGAGCTTGATAAAACTTTCTATGTAGACTAACATTAATAAGATCCCAAAAAAAGTTTGATAATAAGCTTGATTCGACTCTAACATATTTACTGAGTTATTGCCCTTTGCAAAAACAATTATTGAACCTTGTGAACACAGTTATGTGGGTAAATATGCACAAAGCTTAATGAAACTTTGTATGTAGACCCATTAAATGTATGTTCCTATTTCATGAACAAAAGACATCAGTGAATTACATAACTAATTTGTATCACATGTCAGGTGACCGTTAAGGCCCATGGGCCTCTTGTAATTTGCAGGTCTGTCAAGATTTATATTAGAAATAATGTAATCCGATTGTGTTTTTCTGTTTTTCTGTGATTTGATTTCACAATCGTTTAGAATTGCAGATGTTTTACCATTCTTTATCAACTGTTTCTGTCACTAGCAGAAGACCACGCAAAAAGGATAAAATGAAAAGGTGGTCTATATAGCCAAGTTGTCTTTATACACAGGTCAAACTTTGTTTAAATCGATCACTTTGGACTCTGATTAAGTGGTATATGAAGCAGGTGGTTTTAGTATGATGTGATCGGGTAGGGTGTGTTGCTTGTTATCTTCGGCAACATGCTTCATTGATATAACACTATGAAAAAGAGTTCCGCATTACAAAAAGACACAACGCGAACACACTATACTCCCAAAACACACACCTCGCATTAAACAAACGCTACGTACCGCTACATGAGAGGCCGTCCTTACATGACCCTGGATGTTAATAGGACGTTGTTTTAAACAAACAAAAACAAAATTATACAGAGATAGTTGCTAAGGCAAGTTTTACTGTGTCTATGGCATTAAACTAAGAACTCATATCACATCCTAAATCCTAAATAGGACACTGTACTTACATATTGAGGAATCCACCCGAGCAGCGTGTGCCACACCAAACGGTACTACTGAAGCTATCCTCATCACCTCGTATATCACGGCTTCGGTGTAGGGCAGGTTAACGCGGTCCTGTGTCTTTGGCATCCGTCCGCTTCCTACTCGTGGGTAAGATGTCATTATACAAATGAGATGAGAATAAGATTCATGTTTAGAATATGCCATCTCACCATAGGTATAAAATCATTTTAATATGAAAACTTTCTAGAATCCTTCATCTAAGACATTGTACGTAATCGTTTACTGAGAATTCGAAGTGTTAACCAGTTTGCATCCAGAGGGAGAAATTAATTTGAATTTTAAGTCATTTTAAATGGAAATTAATAGATTTCTTGTTTTGGACGTTATGAAAATTCGATTAGAAAATTCATTCAAAAATTGATCCATTTGTAAAAATTGGTATTTCTAATTAGTAATTAGTAATAACAGCACAATTTCAAGTTGTAAAAATTAGTAATATTCACAGTATATGTGTTGATATCTTTCCGTTGAGCTCCTATCTTATTTTCGTGCGCGATAGAATTTCGCGTATTTTGCGGTAAAGCAGAGATCGCAAAAATTCACCGGCGCGAAAAAGTATAAACAATATTTAAATTAGATCTAAAATAGATCCATATTACTTTAAACTGTGAATATGAAGGTAGATAAATGCGAAACCAAACCGCCGCGAAAATTAGTGAGTTTACAGTAACTCCTACGACATTGTCTACTTCCGCCTGTATACGCCTTTGTACGTATTGATGATCGGCCAGGTACAATAAACACCATGTCTGTGTCAACCTTGTGGTTTCAAATCCCGCTGTTATTGGAAAAAAAATCATGTTACGTGATTTATAATGTAATTTGGGATAATTTGTGATACCCAGCATTGTATAAGACACTGTTTTGATTATACTGTGACATTAGTGACAAAACAAACTTTCATTAGACTCAATTCCGTTTTTGCTTATTTTAGAGTTACCTCCCTTGTGGGGTAGGTATCTATTGTTCTGTTTAAAGTATGACGTTACGGCCACAACCACATGACGTCACAATCACTACCTAATCGCAAGGGCAGACAACTCTGCAATATGCAAACACAGAATAAATATATCAAAAACAACAGATGTGTAGATTAAGTATGTGAAATAATATTTGAGCATCTAAAACACCCACAAGATTCGTCTTTTTTGTCATTTTTTGATGAACTGATAACGTATCTACATCATAATTTATTATTGCGGATTTTAGATAAAGACAAACTGGAGCTCAATGAAAATTCGAAATGTCTGAAGACATAAATATCCCGCCTCCATATAGTTAGGTAGGAAGGTACGGGAAGCGTCGAACGGAATATAACAGATATATATTTATGTAAAATAACACTTTAAAGAAATCTTGAGCTAAAATTGATTACAAATTGACCAGAATTTTCGGTCAATGAATTTTAATCTGAAATCGATCAGAATTTCCGGTCAATTTCGTGTCAAGATTTCTTGATTTGAAATTCGGGTTAGGTAATTTCAATCTGATTAAAATACAGATCCATATTATCACTACGTTTGATATGAGGATTTGACAACATCCCATTAGGGGTCACGTCAGGATGACCTTTGGAAATGGCCAATCAAATTGGCACTGCCAGAATCTTGACTGGGGACGAACTAGTTTGAAAAAGCTGTCCGAATTATTTTCGTGTACTTAGTCATCTCGCCCAAAGTGCACAACGATGCTAAATGTATACACTTACTGGGACGAAATAGCGTTATCAATTGGCGTAGAAATGTGTAGAAAATGTATTTGATCTGGAGTACACGTGGTAAAAGGTCATCCGAACGTGACCCCATATGGGATATTGTCAGATCCTATATTGAACGGAGTGTTTATAAGGATCTGTATTTTAATCAGATTGGGGTAATTTTATCATATCATATAATATCATATGCAACATTCATACCAGATGACGAAACCATTACAAAAAACAACATTTCATTACTGCCTGATAATGTCACGCTGCCTAATAAATGAGACGCTGCCTAATATAATGTCACGCTGCTTTATAGTATAATGTCACGCTGCCTAATACAATGAGACGCATTACCGAAGATCAGATCAGCGATTGTCTGCCGTAGATGTACATCCGTTAACTGACTCAGCAGTTCAGCATCTTCTTCATCCTCGGCTTCTTTACGTGTCTGGATTACAAAGTCTGTTACATCCCTAATGTTATCTACGCCAACAACAGAAGTAAACAAATATTGTTAATGTATAAAAATATCACATAAACATCGGATATATCAAGCAAGTCAAGAACTTCAGATTTTATTAAATATATCTCGAAAAGCGCACAATAGTGGGTTTCCTCAGAACTGTTGTCAGGTAGTGGTAGTGGTTATCATTTTTCGGGACCCTGTATTTTCTCACTGCCTAAACCTGTACTCTATAACCCAAGCGACATAACTCGGATTTCTCACGCCTAAACCTGACTCATAACCACAAGCGACATAACTGGCATACATTTCCGTGTCAACTTGTAACAATAACATGACGCTGTAAACACATTGGCGAATGTGTGATTACATTACTGACAGTGACGTTGATTTTGCATTTGATGGACCTGCATGTACAAACATGTAGGGCCGCCACTAAAGGAAACCCGCTATTTAAGCGATAACCATTTAAACGCGCATGTGGTGACCATATGGTGACATCCTTTACATTCTTTTAGGTACGATAAATTTGTAAGGCGGGGGACAATATCATTAATGGGCCATTTTGGCGGAACTAGATACGGTAGCCATATGTCTAACTACCCCATGAAAGATTTAGCAAAATTTTAGGATATATGTGAAGATTTTTGTGACGGAAAGTTTCATGTAAGACCGGAAATTTTATGACTATACATATCAGCTAAGGTGTTTAATCGCTTATCATGGCTCAAATAGATGGGGATCATCGAACCATGTAGAAAATTGTATCATGAAATGACAATTTATGACAACGTTAAAAGATGTGGATCATCGCCGGTATAAACGTAAGCTTAACTAGGTGATCTACCTTTGTGCGTAACAATAAAATCTAAACCCTCGATGAACATAAATAAATGTTCAATTAACGTATGGACATTCATGAATTACATCTCGGGTTGTGTTTCCTTGTAATATTCTCAAGGCAGGGAAATATCATAATAGTCGGACTAAAAACGTCCAAAAGCTTTGATAAACAAGTCCACAGTAGCAGAAATTTAAGAAATCAAATTGATTTAAAGATTCTCCACCACTGTCAAATGGCATTTGTCTCTATCAAAAACAAGAACAAACGATTTAATATTTTCCTTCAGTTAAAATAGTTACTTATTTAACACTATTAACACCATTGACACCATTGAAAAGTTTGAACTTTCTTTTTTTTACTTCAAGATAAAGATATTAACAATTATTAATTGCATCCTGAAAAAAACCCGAGCCAATATGTCGTATAAGGAATGAAGTAATGATTGCGCATGCATAATACATTATTTTATATTATATTGTATAATAATTACATATCAAAGAAACACAATTTAACAAAGCATGACAATTTATTGACTCGAGCCCTATCCGGGCCTCGAACTCACGATCTACGGCACCCAATCGCCTAATTGTATGCTGAGTATCATTTATGCTTTTTTACGAAACTATATTCATGTACCGTCGTTACTGTAAAATGTAGATTTATAAATCACTTACTTGAATCAAAGCTGTCAACGTGTTCTTTAAATTCGTTTAAAAGAAAGTCGAGCATTGTGTTGAAATAACCCAACACTTTTTTGTACTGTTGACTTGGCAAGAGTTTGGCCAAAATAGGGAATACATCCTCTAGTAGACCGTGTCCAAATTCCTTTATGAAATCGTTATCAACTGACGTCTTTGTATGAGTAAAACGGAGAAAATCAGCTCGGTTCTACCTGTGTGGCATCGGTGCCGAATCCACAGAATCTGGTATTACTAGATATGTAACGGACAAAGGAATCAAAGTCACTGATCTCGTACTATTCAATAACAAAGGGAATACATACTAGGCAAAACTCAACGTCAGCACGGATAACCCAGATATCCTTCTTAGAGACGATTTCTGGCCTGAGGATATCCTATGTCGTCCCTGGGTAAACCGTAACCAATGGGAAAAGCAGAGACAGGAGACATTCACGCGTCGCAGTAGCGGTTCGCGACGAAGGTTTGACTCTCGTAGTAATCAGAGAGGGACGTACCGTTATAATAGATCACGTCAAAATGACTTTGATACAGAGTGTAGTTATAATCGTGATTGGAAGGAGGGTTTTCGCCACAATCCTTATGAAATTGACTATGATTATCATGAAGATTATAGGGACGAGACACGTCATTCTGAATTTGACTATGAATCAGACAATTTCAATGGTAACTACCAAGAAGATTCCCATCGCCGAGCACATAATAGTGATAATGAACAATTTGTGAACAAAGACAATGGGCGAAGAGATCGCTGGGGAACAGAACGATACAAATAGAACAATTAAATGGATTACAGACTTTACAAAATGAACAATAAAATCTACTTATTTGCTTACTATTACTCTTAATGAACTTGTCTATCACTACATGGAATGTAAGAGGTATCGGATCTTCGGGTCTATGTGTGAAGAAATTTATGAGTGAAACAGCTAGTGACGTAATTATCCTCACGGAGGCAAATGTGGACAACGATAAGTTGAGTATTCTTGATGATATTCATTCAGACTATTTTGTTGCTCCAAGGCCTAAGCCCACAGACGGTACAACGGATAAACAGAAGACTGTTATCATGATTAAAAATACAATATATCACAGCGTAAATATACTTGAAAACTCATGTACAGATCGCATCGTCGTTATACAAATAAGTAACAACGAAATTGATTACAGCAATTACGAGATACTTGCGTCTTTTACTCACGAACCGGAAAAGTTATCATAGCGGGAGATTTGAATGCGCGATTAAATGAAACCCCAGAACACTACGCTTTGAGACACAAATCCAACGAAATGAAAACTTTAATAAACGACATGAATCTTAAAATTGTAAACTTAAACAACATTTGTACTGGATACAGATATACTTTCTCTCCAATGAAATCTATGTTGGATTATATATGTATTGACGAGCAGCTTCGACCTTATTTGCAACATGCAGAGATATTTGCGACTGCAGAGACAGATATCGCGTCGGATCACTTACTAGTAATGTGTATCTTATTAATTCCTATTCAACATACATATTCCAATGAACCAATACTATCCGATGATTCGCGATCTTGGAAAAAAGCAACTGTTGAGAACTTTATTCTATATCAACGCCAACTCTCAGAAAGGCTCAAACTACTCGAAGATATGCCTCTTAGGACTCAATATGATATAGACGCTTATACGGAAATACTTACCTTGTCGATAATCATGTCAGCAAACTTGGCAATACCACCTGTAAATAGGAACCCACGTCTCAAACCGTACTGGACACGTGCTGTCAGAACCGCTCACAAGCATGCGCTAAACGCAAGGAAACAATGGATTTACGATGGTCGACCAAGAGGATTTCATAACAAATCATATAAGGAATATAAGGAAGCAAAGCGTTTATTTAGAACTACCCATGATTTAGCCTACGAACAATACAGACAAGAGCTTGAAATGGAGCTTGAAAATACAGCGGACTGTGACATTAGGTTGTTTTAGAAAATCATTCGCGAAAGAAAATGTCCGAAAACAGATCGAAGTCAAGGAATCATTTTTAACAACAACCCTCATGATACATCACGGGAAATATCTGGAGCATTTGCAAGTTATTTCGAAGGAATATATCAAACTCCACTATTTCGAGAAAATATTATGACACTATCCGAAGAATATACAGATCAAGAGGCTCAAAATATGCTCAACGCACCGTTTACATTCAATGAACTCAGAGATGCTATTCAGGATACTAAACTCAACAAGGCACCAGGTGTTGACAACGTATGTAACGAACATCTGAAATATGGAGGACGCAATTTACTGTTATGCACTCTACGGTTATTGAAAGCAATCCAAACATATCATTTTATTCCGAAGACATGGAAATGCGGGATCATTATTCCTATATACAAAGGTGGAAACAAATCCAAACAAAATCCGGACAATTATAGACCAGTTTCGCTGCTACCAGCATTGTACAAGATCTTGGAAAAGTTGCTTCATTTAAGACTTCAAGATTGGCTCCTACTGACGAAAAACAAACTGTGTATACAACAACAAGGATTTCAAAAGAAATTAAGTTGTGAAACTGTAGCATTCAACCTTCGAGAATGTATTCATTACAATATCGAAAAACATAGCAATGTATACGCCGCATTCCTGGACACTCGTAAAGCATTCAATACAGTATGGCATGAGGGAATTCTGAAGAAAGTGTATGATTTTGGCATAAGGGGACACACATTTGAAATTATTCGTAATTCCTATACAGACATTTCAAGAGCCGTAATGACCCATGGAACTCGATCTCGCTGGATTGCAGTACGGTCCGGAATCCGTCAAGGAGGAGTGACTTTAACATTTTTATATCTGATTTATATCAATGACCTTTTGAAGGAATTAGAATCAACAAAGTTTGGAGCAAGAATCTCTGAGATAAATTGTGGTAATACAGCGTTAGCAGATGATCTGGCATTATTGGCTACAAACCCTGCGTCATTACAAGAACTTTTAAATATATGTGGGCGGTACTCGAACACATGGCAGTTCGAATACAATGCAAGTAAAAGTGCAGTCCTAATCTTTGGAAAAACTACTATTAACCCTAACTACAATTGGACATTGAACACAACAAGTCTAACAATCGAAACTTCGTACAAACATGTTGGAATGCTGATAACTTCTAACCTTAAAGTTGGTGATGCAATATCAAATGGAATTCAAAAAGGAAGGAAATCATTAAATCTGATGACAAAGTTTGGTCAAGATTGCAAAACTGCAAACCCTACGGTAATCGCCGGGCTGTATAGGAAAGTCATCCTGCCCAGTGTTTTATACGGATCACAATTCTGGAATAAACTATTAGTCAAAGACGTTCAACGAATCAATGTCTTCCAACATGAAATCGTTAAACCGAACCCAGTGCTTTATAAAACCTACTCGATCAAACATTGCCGAGCCAATGCTCGGAATGCGAAGAATCGGCGCAGAGATCGACAAAAAGAAACTACTATTTCTACAAGCTATTATCGCTTTGCCATCAAAAACATTACCAAAACAAATATTTTTGTCGCGATTATACCAGTATTTGGATCAACCTTCTGTACAAACTGGATTTATTCCTGATATTATAAAGCTTTTGAAAAATTATACTCTTTAATGTCATCTTATAACATATGTAAAAGGATAGTTAACTCATCGATATCTAACAGTGAAAATATGTTATTAAGAGATCGAATGCACGCGGAAGGAGATTTCCTAAGATTCCAATATATATATTGTAGGCCTACCTACAGTTCACCTCATATATTATGGTAACTACATTGCACACCCACAACACGATACGTTGCCAAAATGCTAGCCTTTGCTCCAACTTGGAATGAAACAGTGTGCGAAAAATGTGAAGAACTGTATATAGATCCCGTCTTACATTTTACTACTAAGTGTCAGCATACGAAATTGGACAGGATTCAATTCATGGAGAAGATTCTCGCGACATATGAACCGGAAGTGTGCACTTATATTGATGATATATCCCACGAACACTTTTTGAGAATACTGTTCGGAATGGACTGCCAAGAATTCAAAAATATGTTTACCTCAAGGGCAGAATATATGCTGTTTCTTAAAGACGGCGTACAATTTCTGTAAATTTCGTCAAGACATTTTCACCAGTACAAAAAATTGTTCTAATGAAGCCTTGTTAAAATATCCTGTATGTAGACTTTAATAGAATCTGACTACTCATTTGATATGTAAAACTGTAAAGTTTTGAGAAATCCTTTTATTTTGTAAATCTCATCTTTGAGGAATAAAAGAATTGATTGATTGATTGGTTGATTGATGATTGTCCATAAACGTATTGAACGTCTAGTCGTTGAAGTCGTACCTTTATAAGAAAACGGACATCATTTCTTGAGGTGCGGCAGGAAGGAGATATAAAGTGATTAATAGCAGTAGATCGAGATAGTGCGACCTATACAAGCTGTGCAATCAATAATAGTTTGTAAAGAGGAAAATGAGTATTGCTTAGATCTCTCACAGACCAATTCTTTTGTGAACGATTTCTAGTCACCACTGAATTTCTAACATTTGATAAAAGAAACATTTTGACAAATTGCGATCGAAACACAATCATCCTTGACGTTTGAACAAATTAAGAGCACGATTATCAAAGAATTAATCATGTTTTATTTTTTATTGTTTATTTTTGTGAATAATTTCTGGTCGCCTCTGAATTTTAAACATCTTATGTATTAAATTATAGATTATTGGTCATCTTTTTAAGCTTATCTATAGCTAGTATCATGTTAACATTCTAGAGATAGGGCAGTCCCAACTTACACTTTATTGAAGCAGAGGCCACACAAGACGTTGAAGATGGCGTGGTCTAGATAGGCGTGTGGGGTGAATGGTTTGCCATTGGTGTTGGTCAGAAGGTTAAATAACTCCTTCATGGAGGCAAGCACAGCCGTCTCCTGTTTGTCCCCTCTCAGGTACTTCCAATAGGATGTCACATAAATCATATTAACTGTCATAGTTTAATATTGTGTTAGGACGAGACTCGCACGTAGCCATGTTGTTATGCAGGCTTTTAAAGTCAAAGTTTACGTTTTTCTCATTATGTAACTTATGTGAACCAATTTGATTTAAGTCAGTTGTTGACTTAGTGAACAAAGTTTGATATAGTTATATAAGGCGGTTACTGAAGTACCAGTCTGCTCAAGAATTATGAGGGGAACATTTTTTTCACATTTCAAAAAACTAAATTTTGGATATTTGCATGACTGGTACTTAAAGGCCCACTACTTTTCTGAAACGGCTTTTCATTTTTATAATGGGAATGTAAAACGAGATCGATGATTTTGAAGAGTCGCAAAAGTTATTAACTTACTGTTAATACTACACTTATCATTAGCTTCTGAACAATATAATTAAAATAAATAAAATGTTAATTTTCATAACGCGGGTCGTCTTATGTTTCCCGCCATCGTCCTAAATACCGTCCGGTAGTTGAATATCACTGCGGCAGACGGTAAAACAGCGAAATGAATCTCCACAGGTATCATAAATTACGCAGAAAATTTTGCATATGTTTGGTATTGTTACCTCATCTTATGCCATCGATATGTATGTTCTTATGTTATTAATGATGTTTTCAAGAAACCTTTAAATTTTGCACCGGAAAGGTAGTGGGCCTTTAAGATTTTAACTAATGTTGATACTTCTGGTTTCGAGAACTCAGGCCTGTACCATAAAAAATTCTTAATCGGTCAAATGTTTCATGAAATATATAATTGAAGCGATGTTGGATGGTTGTTGAACGTCTTATTACTAATTCATATCATTCATATGGATGTCAATCATGTATACAATGTTTTCCGTGTGGTGCTTGTGTGTTTTGGGAGATTGCGGTATGGTATTCTCTGAGCATAGTTGGAGGAGATAATTCGTTATTGCGTAAGAACTTTCATGTATGCAATGCTTTCCATGTGGTAATTACTTGTGTGTTTTGGAGATTGTGGTTGTGAATATCTAGGTTTACAATTTGAAAAACGTTCATTTAACGTGTGAGAAATGCATATCTGAGAGTTTTAGCGGCAATCTTCCTGTGCAAGCTTCCATGTATGTAATATGTTCCATGTGTGACTTACTTTTGTTTGTAGACTGTGCTATGTCTTAAGGGTATAGTTGGAGAAAGAAATTTCGTTAATGCTATGTCATATTGTCTTTGTATCATGTGTGTGAGTTACAAACTAGAGAGCCTTAGCGGCAATCTTCCTGTGTAGTCTCCATGTTGGTGTGTACTGTGATAAGAAGATGTCCCGGCCGCCTTCGCTCATCTCCTCACCTGTTTGTTGATAACAGTGTAGTGAATTAATTTCATATTGTTATATATTTCTCATTTTAAAGGTGAAATTCATATATGTATATTATTTTAATGAGTTTATATTTTAAATGAGATTTTAAGAAACGAGTCAAACATGATTTTAGTTTTGCGGGCCTTGACTAGCTAAAAATAAAACAGGGGAAGATGTCGCGTTGAACAGATACAGGACCATCTGGTATTCTATCATGCTTCTAGTGAGATCGCCATTCTTCCATCACAAAACAAAAATCAGAAATTTTGTGTCCTCCGGTTTCAGGTGGATATGATAAAGTCCCTTGCAACAGAATTTTGTCTTATCGGGTTTTTTTTTCCATTATTATTTGGTAAACAAAATAAACACTATTGCCTCATGGTGGACATTTGGGGGTAAGATATTAAAGTCTATGATGAAACATTTCATAGGAAATATATTATCACATTTTTCTTCAAGTTAAATAACAAAAATGCCAACAATATCAGGGCTAATAATTTAATAAATGTAAAAATATGTCAAATCTATTCATCTTTTTCATATGACAGATTTTGTTTTCATACCCTGGCATTTACTATAAAAATAAGCTATTGAGTTCGATTTTTATTTTAACCTCAATTCTAAACACTTCCTACTTGATGTATTCCAATAATGAAAGTTTAAAGTCGAAAGTGATAAAATATGTTGGTATTGATTAATGTAATTACACTGTTTAACGATTACATACAAGTTGTATATATTATCAGTTTGCCCATATGTGAACATTGAAATCTTGAAAGCACTATTCCATACAACATTTGTATGACAGCAAAATATGGCAAATTTCATAATTTTGAAAGGCAAAGCTCTGTTCATACATTTTTCGTACTTCATTTAAGAAAATTTTCCACTACGCGGCGCATTTCCTAAAACTTTCAAGCACGTTATATTTAAACCTTTAGTAAAAAAATCTATACACGTGAACTAGACTAAAATGTCCGTCAAGAGATTGTACTCTTTCAAAAAAAAAAATCTCTGATTAAATTAATTCATTATTATTTTGAGTTAATACACAATGTGCTGATGGTGTGAAGCGGGTATGATACAACAACCTTCACAATTACTGTTCTTAAATCTTAACTTTAAATCGAAAAGTCACCAATCACGCTTTGAAATCATCAAAAAAACTTCGTAAAATTCATCTCCGCCATTCTTAATCGTACTAGTTTTCCCGGGGGAGAACCCGGACCTCCAAACACCAAAATCTCGCGCCTTCGGCGCTCGAGATTCATCAATATGCATCGTAGAACTCATCTCAGCCATTCTAAATAATTTTTCCCCTGGAGGACACCCCGGACCCCCAAACATCATAATCCCACGTCTTCGGCGCTCGCCAAATCATGCTTGTTAATTAATCTCCTCCTGTGGATGCGGGGCGGAGGGGGAGGGGGGTTACAAAATATTGAGGACATTTGCCCCTCCCCCATTACTCTTCAACTTCCTATGCCTATTAGAAATCGATTTTTATCTTTATTTGTGTAAACAAAATAAACTGTCTTATGGTGGTCTTATGGATCTACAAATGTATATGTTTTGGGCTTATTTTTCTTAAAATTGACTGATGTGCACGCAGTTACGTTTAATTAATCTGCATTAATGATAGGTACGCCGCTTGCTTATATAAACACTCAGCTTATACCGGGTTTTTTTTCTGAACGTCTTAAACTGTCTAAATATACAGATTTCAGATTTTATTTCACTCTCAGACATACAAGTATGTAACAGGAGGTCACTATACATAATATAAAAATACAAGTATATTGGGCCCATAGCGCAACAGTACATTACAATATGTATTAGTGATGTACATGCTCAATCAATAGTTTTTCAAATTTTTTCAAAAACTTACATATATTTGTCAGAACAGTAATGTTACATATAGTAAACAGGCCTTTCATTTTGATAACACTATGGTTTCTATAATAGTAACTTGGTATATACATTTCTCGTAAACGTTTCACCATTTCATTACTGCATTGAAACAAATAATGATATTCGTTTCCAATATCAGTAAAACATAGATTACAAGTTCTATTTACTTCAGGGGTCCCGGTCCATCTTCCAGTTTCAATAGGTAAGTGCATGTTCGATGTTCTGAATTTTATGATGATTTGTCTATCTATTGGCTTTAGTTTCACAAGATACTTTTCAAATTCAAAATTCCTTTTAAAAATAGAATAAGTACGACCTCTTGATGAATTCTCTATATCATTAAACTATTTTTGTACAAATTGATCTTGTAATCTTTGTTTTACGATAGATTTTAAATATTCTCTATTATATGTACATACATTCTGGAAGTCCCATATATAATTCAAACCATTTTCTTCAAAAATATTTTTAACATTATGCATCCATTTGAATTCCATGATATTATTTGTTTGCAAGTTTAACATCAACTTATATATATTACTTGAAAGATTATCGGTAGTAATCAATTTGTGCCAGAGCATAATAATTCTGTTTTTAACCTCTATAAAGTGAGGGAATCTCCCTAATTCACCATATACCATGTAATTACACGTACTTTTCCTAACGCCGAGTATACGTTTACAAAACTGTAAATGAAGCTTTTCTATAGCTGTAATATTTTCGTGACCCCATACTTCAACTGAGTACATCAATATTGGTAAAACAAGGGAATCATATACTTTTAACTGGAGATCAATAGGAAGAGAGGTGTTTCTTATTTTCTTGTAAACAGCAAACATAGCTTTTCTTAGTTTAAACAATATTTTATTCAAAGATAAGACAATACAAGTAGAATACAATTCAATGATGTACATTAGGATTTGGTAACAAGCTTTAAGCTTATGTAAAACCATCTCCTTATAGCTTTTCTTGACTGTTCCAACAGTTTCAATTTCGTTTTATGAAAACTCACATTGTAATTCATCAATATTCCTAGATACGAAAACGAATCTATAATTTCAATCTCTTTGTTAAATAATGTGAAATGAGGACGAGTTCGAGACTTCCTCTTTGAAAAAATAACAATTTTACGTATTACCACAAGCCCTCCACCTCTGGTCGCGAGTTCGAATACCATGCGGGGCTGTTGACAGGTACTGACCACTGGTCGGTGGTCCACCATCAAACATGGCTCGTCCTTATAATATGACCCTGGCTGTTGATAGGACGTAAAACTAAACAAACCAAACCAAAGTTACTAGCTAATACGGTAACGATCAAATCCACGTGTCTCCATTCTCTTTCCTGTATGGTCTCTTAGACGAAGCTAACCAGACTTTTACATTACAGCTTGACGCGACTATATAGAGTCCATACAGTCAATTAAAAACTCTTCGTTACGAAATTACGATTTAGATTTACTCTCTTTGTGTCGCTGGTGTAATCAATCTTTGACCACGATCAAAGAAAATATATATAAAAAAACTCGTATTGATAATCTACATAGCCTAGGCTATATTATAATATATCAATAATTGTCAAGCAATGGGTTATTATGATCCCGCGCACGTGTTCACTGGGGCATAGCGACACACATTTCATTGGCACAGAACTGAATCGATTTCATGGGTTATTTTCAATCAGTACTTATTTTTTTTCATCTTCATAAAGCATTAACAATTATGAAATAGTACACGAAAAAGACATTGTTTTTAAATCTGTCCCGCGATACACCGGCCGGTTTTTGACAGTACGTTATACAGGTATATAGATTTTACAGGTAAATTCTATTTATAGACGTAAAGTTGTCAGACCAGTTTGTCGAGCGACTGAAGACAACACGAGTTGAATGGGGACTATATTTAGCCTAGTATACACTGCTCTGGGTTGGGCAGAACGTCTGCTGAAGACACAAGTAAACGGGTTTTCTCAATACAGGTGTGTACACACGGATACCTCTTCTGATCCCGGGGGTGTCGGGACGTCCCAGGGCACGAACAAGTCTGCACAAAGGTGAGCTTTTTTATAGATAATCGATATTGATTTTAAATATGATTTACAATTGTTTATATTTAGTGTTTTAAATGGTTGATACTTATTATACTGTTTTCTCGATTAACTTCGTTTTGTTGTGAAGCAAAAATCACACGGAAATTTGTATCTATAACATCCCAAATGTTATTTGGAAGAATATTCTAATTACATGGGTCTTTTGTGTTTGGCTGTTATAATTTTTATATGTGGAATGTGTTTTGTATAATTAATGATTGTATATAGACACCTCCCTATGGTCAGAAACATGTACATATGTATATATGTTTCTCCTATGATCTACATGTAAAAAATATGAACACTATTATTATTTACATCAAAAGGTAAATCAATAATCAGTATATATATACTTCTTGTTTCTATAGTGACAGTTGGGACAAATACCACAATTAACAACAATTAACAAAAATTTCAATATTACAAAGTGTTACCTGTATTACACCTGTGGGTGTGAGTGGTACACTACTGGTGCTATCTGATCTGGAGATCTTACCAACTCACTATCAGGCTGATAGAAGTTATCCATTCTACATAATATTGTGTAACAACTGTGTAAGCTATCACATATGCAAAATGTATGAAAAAGGTTCTTTTTAGATTGTGTGAAGTTTTCTTATTATTATATCATATAAATAATAATAAATCAATAAATCATATGTAACTTTAATTTTGCCATGTATAAAATGAAAATCTTAAATACTTTATGCAAAGTTTAAGATATGTAGTTTGTATTATACAAGGATATTAATTTGTAGTTTAGGGTGATATATACAAAATGTAGATGTATATAGTGTCTCATATGTTTTGATAGCAGGCCACTTTATCATGCAAGATACAGAAAAGAGGGCAGAACCATCAACCCAATCATCCACCCTTGTCCTCAGACTCTGTATAGCATTATATATATTTCCATATCAGTCCCGACCCTCCACCCTCACACACAAAATTACAGAAGGTATTTTTATTGCATTTCCATTTATAAACCCCACTCCCCCCACCCCACACAACACACCCACCACCATTCAACCTCACACTCACATAGCAGCATGCAGAGAAGGACACATATTTTGTACTACATCTCCTTTTCAATCCTCCACTCAGGATGCTGCAACCACACCCTCACACAGAAGCTCACAGATGTTACGTATAAGTCCCCCTCCCCCCACACACACACTCTCCACATTCTGCCCAATTGCTAACACTGAGAGATATTTTATGTTGTAAATATATCTTCATATTAGCCATTGACCCCTGACCCCCAACTGTACACTCTGCCCCACCCCACTCCTAAAACAGACATATTTAGTATCTAATCTGCACACTAACCTCCCTCGCCCTTATTAGAACCAGGAATTGATATATACTCTATCCAACTTCTGTTTCAGATGACAAAACGGATTGATATGTTGTTGGTGGTGTTGGTATCGAGCATCGCCCTGACACAGGCACAGCTCACGTGTCCATCAGGGTCTGGTGGCAGATGTCGGTATGACAATGTAGGTCTGACTCCAACCACTAACCAGCTGCCAAACCAGCACTATTACATTGGAGGGTTGTTCGGCGTCCACGACAGAGCACCCGATGCCTATACATGCCAGAATGCACCGATCCGCGATCGCGGGCTCCTGAATATGGAGGCATTTCATTGGGCTATCAAAGAATTTGGAACCAACCAGAATGTATCCATAGGAGGGGTCACACTTGATTCATGTTCACGTGTAGAGCAAACCATAGAGAATATTCTAAGTTTCGAAACCTGTAAAGTTGGCTTTGGTGATTTGAATGCAGTTTCTCCACGTAACTTACTGGCTTATGTTGGACCAGACAGAAGCAGCGAGGCTATGGCTGTAGCAACTTTACTTAAGGATATGAACAAGACACAAGTCACCCACGCAGCCACGTCCAAGGACCTCCATAATCGTGACATGTACCCGTTTTTCCTGCGATCTGTCCCATCTGATGACCATGATGCCACGATAATTTCTGAGATGTTAAAATCCATGAATATTAGATATGTTCTGGGTGTATATCTTGGTAATGCTTACGGCCGTAGTGGGTTCATGGATCTTGAATCTAAATTAGCTCAAGCCGGGACAACCTGCATGGTATACAAGACAGAAATGCCAGTCCTTGCCACTGACGCGGAAATGGAGGATATAGCTGAGGAGTTGATCCAGCGAGAGAGCACACGGTATGTTGTTGTTTACACCGACGGAGCAAACGCAAGAAAACTCATGAGGGCTATCCAAACAAAAGATGCTAACAAGGTGCAGAACTTCCATTTTATCGGTACATCCTCATGGGCAGATGACACGGCTGTCACTGATAATTTGTATGTAGATGCATACACTGTTGCCTTGACAACACCAGCCGGTCAGCTGGCCACAGACGAGGCTCGATTTTACCAGTACCTGGAGAATCTGAAGCCCAGCATTAATACATGGAATCCATGGTTCCAAACCTTCTGGGATAACAAGCTTCAATGTGGACAACGTGTCTGTAACGAGGCAACAGACTCTCTGACAGGACGCTACACACAGGATGTTTACGTTCCCTTCACAATCCTGGCTGTTCGCTCCATCATTGATGGTATAAGGACTGCTGCATTGGAAGCCTGTGGTAAATACGACCTTTGTTCTAATCTATTGAACCAGGAGAATCGAGGCCAGAGAATCTATGGAGCCATTGAAGGTACAACTTACTTTAATGAGCAGGAACTCGCCACCAACTACATCTCGTACAGAATCCTGAAGTTCTCCGTGACCACTGGGTATACTGAGGTAAAGGTTATCATAAAAAAGATTAAAGAATCTTTCTCTATTCCATGTGGAATTAATATGAAGCTAAATCTTCATGTGAAATTCGTGTAAAGTTTTTTTCATGTGAATTTCATGTGTAGCTTTTTCCATGTGAAATTCAAATACATTGTCTGAATATAATTTTCCTGGCACATTCGTGTGTAGTTTTTTCATGTGAATATGTGAAGCTTTATAAACTTTATTAAAACTTATTGAATTGTCATATTCACTATTGCCCAATGATATATAGAATATGTACAAGTGTCCTATATTACATAATTTGACCAATGAGTGATCATTATGTGTTGTAGATCGGGACCTATGCAGGAACAAGTTCGTCCCTGAATCTGGCCGCTCAGGCCCCAAAGACCAATGAGTGCCCCGACTCTCCCTGCCTGGTATGTGGAGAGATCCCAACAACCCCCAGTCCTACCACTGTCCGAACGACCCCCGCTCCAATCGTCACGACGACGGATCCTACAGAAGGTGGCCGGTATAAGTTTGTCCGATTTATGGCTGGTCAGCACTTCACAGGAGTGTTCTCGGATGGAATGCGTGAGGATGATGAGTACGGAACAAGATTTGAAATTGGACAGAAATGGATCATCGCTCTAGGAGTACTGGCTGGTGTTGGCTGTGTAGCGGTCCTCGTGTTTGAAATCTATATCCTTTTCAAACTGCTGGGAACACGTATTGGCCGTCAGTGGCGGACCATGTGGCTCGGGCAGCTGCTGTTGTTTGGAATCTTCCTGTCCTACCTCACACTATTTGCCTTTTTATTCATCCCAACCAAGGCTACCTGTGGTATTATCAGGTTTGGTATTGGTGTTTCCTACGCCACCATCTACTCCGTACTACTCGTTAAGTTGATGGTGATCCTGACATCGACAACAACAGAATCTTTGATTCCTGGTGACGTCGAATCTCCAAACTATCTGAAGGGTATCTACCAGTTCCTAATGTTTATTTTCGCAGTCGGTGTCCAAATGGTCATCGATGTCCAGTGGTTGATCCAGGTTCCACCCGAGGCAGTGAAGGTGGTAACCAATGGTGGAGAGGAGGCCTGGGTGTGTAACCATTACACATGGTCAGTAGATTATGGCTGGGGCGATATGAAAAACTTTGTACGCAGCGAGTTTGAAAATCATCTGCTATCTCTTGTATATGTTATGTTCCTCATCATCATAACAACCATTGTAGCCATGCGTGCCCACGGAATCATCACTAACCATCGTGAGAGTGTTTTTATCGGCATCGCCTCTGGATTCTCCATCCCGATTTGGATTGCCTGGGGGCTGGTTGGCGGCCTCAATAAGAACCTGGATAATGGCCACCAGTTTGGTGATGCATGTTTGGCCTTTGGGTTATTTATCGTTGCCACTTTAGCCTTATTCTCCATGTTCCTGCCCAAGGTGAGACAACTCATCAACATGGGAGTAGAAGGGATCTATCTGGAGGACGATCGTGATACTTACTATAATGGCTCTGTCATCTTGGCCCCGCCCAGCTACAAAAGTCGACCAAGCTCCGTCGTATATGCAAATTCAGGGGGTGTGTATAGTGATCCAGTCATCATCGGGAACGGAGGTGACCCACGTAAGTATTTTATAGTAACTCAAATGGGGTTACCCATGAAAGTATTTATAGTAACTCAAATGGGGTTACCCACGTAAGTATTTTATAGTAACTCAAATGGGGTTACCTTCATAAGTATTTATAATAATTCAAATGGGGTTAACCACCCAAATATTTATAGTAACTCAAATGCGGTTACCCACGAAAGTATTTCATAGTAACTCAAATGGGGTTACCTACGTAAGTATTTATAATAACCCAAATGGGGTTAACCATCTAAGTATTTATAATAACTCAAATGGGGTTTCCTACGTAAGTATTTATATAGTAAAACTCAAATTGGGTTACCTACGTAAGTATTTATAGAAACTCAAATGGGGTTACCCACATAAGTATTTATAGAAACTCAAATGAGGTTATCCATGGAAGAATTTTTTTTTAAATTCCTGTGACGTCAACCATTGTGTACAACAGATGTAGTTTCACTACCCACAATGATGCTTAGATAGATAGCTTACTATCCAACAGTATTACCATTGGATAGTCAAATATCCAACCGTATTACCATTGGATAGTCAAATATCCAACAGTATTACCATTGGATAGTCAAATATCCAACAGTATTACCATTGGATAGTCAAATATCCAACCGTATTACCATTAGATAGTCAAATATCCAACAGTATTACCATTGGATAGTCAAATATCCAACAGTATTACAGTTAAATAGTCAAATATCCAACAGTATTACCGTTAGATAGTCAAATATCCAACAGTATTACCATTGGATAGTCAAATATCCAACAGTATTACCATTGATAGTCAAATATCCATCAGTATTACCGTGTGCAAATAGTACATATACCAACAGTATTACGATCGATACTGTTTTATGCCATCTTGCGTTTTCAACAGTTTTTTTACTTCTGGATTTTAAAATGTACAAATAAATCATACCTAAAAGAGACATTTTTTAAAGATCAACGTATTACCATTGGATATCAAATATCCAACCATGATAGTATTACCAGGATAGTCAAATATCCAACAGTATTACAGTTGGATAGTCAAATATCCAACAGTATTACCATTGGATAGTCAAATATCCAACAGTATTACCATTGGATAGTCAAATATCCAACAGTATTACCATTGGATAGTCAAATATCCAACAGTATTACCATTGGATAGTCAAATATCCAACAGTATTACCATTGGATAGTCAAATATCCAACAGTATTACCGTTGGATAGTCAAATATCCAACAGTATTACCGTTGGATAGTCAAATATCCAACAGTATTACCATTGGATAGTCAAATATCCAACAGTATTACAGTTAGATAGTCAAATATCCAACAGTATTACCGTTGGATAGTCAAATATCCAACAGTATTACCATTGGATAGTCAAATATCCAACCGTATTACCATTGGATAGTCAAATATCCAACAGTATTACCATTGGATAGTCAAAATATCCAACCGTATTACCATTGGATAGTCAAATATCCAACCGTATTACCGTTAGATAGTCAAATATCCAACAGTATTACCATTGGATAGTCAAATATCCAACCGTATTACCGTTAGATAGTCAAATATCCAACAGTATTACCGTTAGATAGTCAAATATCCAACCGTATTACCATTAGATAGTCAAATATCCAACAGTATTACAGTTAAATAGTCAAATATCCAACCATTCCAGTCTAGTGTTAAACATTGGGACCATTCAGCCCTTGAAAGGTGTGTTTTCTCTGGCCTATACTACACCAACTCGTGGTTTATCCCATACATAAAGTACAAGTACATAAACTGTTAAAACATACTTATTTTAGCAGCAGTTAGATTTTTGGCCCAAATGCGAAAAAGTTGTAAATAATGACGTATGAGCGAGGACTTAAACCAGAGCAATATGCTAGTTCAAAATATAAGATATACCAGTACGTTTTACAAAATTTAGTGCTGTTCGTGTGAGTGCTTCAAATACAGCGTGAAACAAAAAGCACTAAAATAAGTACAATAGCAGTAAATATTATATAAGCAGTAGACCTATATCTATAATAATAAATATGATATGTTTATATTACACCATGTTTTACAGTGGCTGTCCATCTGAAGCACACAGGGGGTAGTACCTACAGTGCCCCTGCTTATATTAGGCGTGGGGATACGTACGGAACAGGAAGTATTGGAGGCAGCAAGGTCCTCCGCGTCACCGGAGATCTTACCGGCAAAAACCCGCAAAAACCATCATCTGAAATCGGATATTACAGGAAAACAAGATCAGAAATGGGCACATTAAGGAGTAAGTTATATTTCTGTATTAACTACAAATCTATTGTTATTCATTTGCCATGATCAGTGCAGAATATGCCAGGTCGTATTATTAGATGTGGTAAAAAATGAAAATACATGTGCATGAAAAAATAATTACAGTACCACCGTATGTATAAGGCACTAGAACTTCAAAGTTGGTACCGTGTAACATGAAATATCAGAAAAGAAAAAAGTATGTGTCCATGTATAGATGAATATATAAAAAACAAAACTAAACGACCTCCCTCTAGTACTTTCGCCATTTCATGATGGCTCTTCAGTTATATGAAATATATATACATGTCTGGTTTGTTCCTGGAATCTGTCTTTTATAGTTTACTGAATTCATATTCTGTTATTTAAATTATGAAATTTTATAGTTTTTACATTTGTGATTCCACATTAACCACAAAAACAACAAAAGTTTCCAGCAGTCTACTTGGTTAGCCAGTGTACCTATCGCCTACAGAAATCAGGTCACTATGACCTACATTTAAATGTTTTATCTTCACTGGTGACTCTCAATTATACATATTACATCTTGCATATTACAGAGTTAGCCTTGCTCGATTGTTAAGTCATTATTTTGTGAGCGCAATTCACAAAGTTTTCTCTGAAAAGTATAATGTTATGCTCGCAAACACATGATGTCACAATTAATACCAACCCGCAAGGACAGATAACTCAGTAATATACAAATACAGAATATTAGGTACTGGCATTGCTTAAGTTATATCAGATTCCATCCTGACAACAGTTGGGGACTTTAATTTTCGAACCAATAAGCGCCCATGTCCCTATAAGCGCCCCTCACCATTTTTGAGGGCTCGATTTCAATTGCCCAAACATAAATAAAGACCAAAACTACAAAAAACTGTATAGATTTGCAATAATTTCGTCTTATTAGCACTTCACAATTGTTTGAACGCCCTGGGTGCTTATTGGGTTAAATACGGTAATTTGAAACTGATTTTGTGAAATTTGGTAAGAGAAAATGTTTAGCTTAAAGTATGGTGTACGGTGGCTGATTTATGCTATTTCTTCTTTTCGTCTTTTTGCCCCGAAAAGACGAAAATTGAAAATCTTAATTCCTGTTTTTTAAAACGAAAAGATGAAATTTAACAAATCTAAATTTCGTATTTTCGCGGCGAAAAGACGAAAACTCAAACATGAAAAGATGAAAGTGATGCACGTTAATTAGCGCCTTTAATTTTCGTCTTTTCGCCTTCAAAAATCTCGTCTTTTTGTCTTTTCGTCCTAAAAGACGAAAATTAACAAACCTTAAATTTCGTCTTTTTGTCCCAAAAGACGAAAATTAACAAACCTTAAATTTTGTCTTTTCGTCTTTTCGCCCCAAAAAGACATACAAACCTTAAATTTCGTCTTTTCGTCTTTTCGCAACGAAAAATTACAAATTGCAGATATACTTTGTCATCTTCCATATATTACGGAGATTTATGATGAATACCATGTCATGTATGTAGTCAAAATGTCTTCAAATAATACACAGTACATTGTACTTACTGATTGACTGTTATAATTAACTGTATTTGAGCAATTTCTTGGTACAAGTCCTTCCTTTAAACTCAAAGTCTTCACGAGTTGTCTTTCATAAAGTATTTTGTTAACAAGTTGATCCGTGGTTCAAACGCTTTCAAATATTACCCGCCGACAACTGTTTTATTTCAATTTGTGTAGTGGAGGTAACTCCTGTAAGTGCTATATGTTAAGCATTTTAAGTTCATTATGTGCCTAACATATACACGGCAATGTTTTGATAAGCGAAATTACAAAATAGGGCGATTAAAACACAAATAATAAGATATTAATGAATTTCAAAAAAATGTATCAATCAAGCTAAAAGATTTGCGGAATGATGAATCTGTTAGTGGTACGTGCCACGTGCCACGTGTGAGAAATCTACGTAACTGTTGTAAACATACATGTTGACTTCTGTTTTAAAACTTCTAATCTTAGTTATTGATGAAGAACCTTGTAATACTATCACTTTAATAAATCAATTGTTATCATAAACTACTTTGATGCTTCCATATTGAACAATTAAGTCAATATTATGATAAAAAGATTTAAAAATGACTTCCACACCGGACCGGAAGACGAAAAGACGAAATTTAAAGTGAACAGTCGGGCAAGGATGGCTAAAGTCGGTAAAAATGGTGTGAATGTATCCAGTAAAATTTCTTATGAAATAGAAAAATAAAATCTCTCGCTAAAATCTGTCTGCGTACGAAGAAATTAATTTAAAGTATAGGAATCCTAAAACGTCCTCCCGGCTGACTATGTCCGTGGTTACATTTACACGCAGCCTCGCTTTCAATGCTTTCAATTTTACTTTACTTTAATGGTCAGAACTGGGAAACGTAAGCAGAACTTGGCCGTCGTATTAATATGTGAGAACTTTTGGAAGGCCAATGAACGCATTTAGACTGGTTTTCTTTGCCCGACTATTCACTTTAAGGTTTGTTAGTTTAAAAGACAAGATTTTTGTAGGCGAAAAGACTCAAAGTCGCTAATTAGCGTGTGTTCGTGTTCGAATTTTTGTCTTTTCATCATTTCGTCGCGAAAAGACAAAATTAAAATTTGTTAAATTTCGTCTTTTCGGGTTGAAAAGACGAAAAGACGAAATGGCACAAATCAGCAACCGTAATAGTGTGATTTAATTGGAAGAAAATTAAAAATAAAATATGTTTCTTTTATTATCTTTACAGAATCCCTGTCCGAACATAACCTGGGATCACTGTGAGCTATATAACAACAAGGAACAGACTAGTATAATCAATCCATCGATCACCATCAGCTGGGAAAAATCAACGAAAACTGGAAACTTCTTCATTGTCATAGCCTAAATCTAAATTAGAAGTTCTTATGGTTGATTGAAATCAAATTTTAAATTATTTTATGGCAGAAACATTTGAATGGTGAACAGACACCACTATAAGAAACACTTATTTAGGGTTTTCAAGTGGTCTTACAAGGGAGCTAACTCCCAAATACCTACTGTGATACAAAGGAATGTGGTTTGCCGAGTATTTCGCCATGAGAATTTAATACCCACGGTGAAAACATTTTAAAATAGAATCTGTAAGGGTGAAAATGAATTAAGCATAATATTTCATAGTAAAGATAATGAAAAACTTATATGAATTGAATATATTAACGATTATACTCATATTTTTGCATGATACTTATAATGATCTACAAAGAAATTATTTTAACAAGATTTGTATTGAAAAAATCAACGAATTTTTAACAAAAATATTGGTGTTTGTTTATTTTTTGTTATATCTAGCAGAGCATAATTTATTACATTAGAAGTTGTAGGGTTGGTGATTTTGATAGTGAGGTTAAACTCACTTGAGCCTCTTATCCATGAGGTCTTCAGTTGATTGGTAAATTATAGAGTCTCTATTTGAGGAGTTGCTGTGAGTTGCTGTGGCCAAAGTCTAAAGCCTCTCTTTGGTGAGGTGTTCTATGATTGGTCAAAAAACTGTTATACATTCACATGTTGTACGAGAAGATCTGGTGTAAATGTGATCTTAAGCATTTCCAAGTGTACATATATAAGACATGTCAGCGTACCATCTTATATTGTGTAAGCAAGTACAGTGACTAGCAGTAATAGTGTATTAACTAGCATCACATGTGCGAGTATATGGTGTACCTATGTGTAGAATACATGTGTATAAATTGCAAGCTTTGTATAGTGTACAAGTTTATGTGTGTGAGTGTGTGTGTTTTCACATTCAGATATTGCCATGCATGTGGTATCACTGTGTGGCCAGAAAAGTTACTCTCTCGACAGTATGATATAATGTGATATCTCATAGAAAAACCTAAAAATTCATATTTTTTTTTTTTTTACCCATTGTCTTGGCTATGAGTATAAGAGTTTTTTTGTGACCCTAATAATTTTGTTTTAACTTTCATTCTGTGAATAAATTTGCAATAAAGGTTTGAGAGACATTACTGGCCTGTCTCATTGAAGTCTCACTAAATCCAAACGGTCCAGGGTAGTTTTGACAGGTGTGATAAAGAGGACATTAATTTTTATCTTCTTTTGCACTAGAACTGGATTTTCATACTGCCAGAAATTATCATTGCTATATGCTCATTAAGATTCGTCAGTATAGTATCTTGTCCATTTTCACAGTTCGCCGTTAAATAGCTTCTCAAATACAGGAAAGGGGGTATGAAAAAATCAAGTCATCAGAAATCACAGAAATAAATGTATTTTGTTTGTCTAGCATAGAAAGCATATTTACCCTTAATATTGTTGACAACGTTTTTTTCTATTTTTGAGACTTCTTGACATTCCATTTGACAATGGCAATCCTTATCTCTACTGTGACCTACAGAGCCTCCGATTAGTTAATTTGATTGATTAAATTAATTAAATACAATGCCAACTTGCCTCATCTGCTATTACATCACAAATGTCCCTATTCTACTTGTTGTTTTTTATGCTGGAGATGTAAATATTTACCAGGGTAAATGCACAGTTGAATCTCTTAAATTCAGCCAAAAGTATTTTTAATATCAGCATAATTTGAACAAAATTAAGTATACAAGTCTGTTTCAGCATTTTTGTGCCTGACTATGGTTGGATTAGCTAGATTCCAGTACAACAATATGATATAGAAATTTGGGTGAAACTATCCTTATTTTGCATTTTTTAAATTTTCTAGAATGTAGGCTAATTATTTGTGTTATATTTTATCTAAGATTTTTGCTGAATGTGTACAGGTTTTCTGTATTTTTGTGTATTGTGTATAAGCGTAAATCACAAGAGTGTTAGGTATATCACTCGATACAGCTGTAGTGCTCATATTTCTACGAGGGTTATTTAATCCTTCACAAATTGTTCTCTGTACCCTATTTTATCCTGACATGCACTACCATTACGTTATGATGTCTCCCCTGTGTATATTATATATATATATATCTTTAGCCATTTTGTTTCCACAATGGAAGACCTAGTACGATGTACAGTACAGCTAAATATAACAGCAGGTTTTCCACCGAGATCATTATTGTTCATACTCAATTATGCAAAATATATGACTTTTGTATGAGAAATAAACAAATATATTGTTAAAACAAGGACTTTGTTTTCCTCTTTAAATATTTCTTAGTGTTAATGCCCTTTTAACATCCAAGGTCATTTAAGGACGTGCAAGGTGTAGAAGGTGGAGGAAAGCCGGAGTATTTGGCAAAAAAACACCAACCTCTCCCTAGCTTGTCACTGTACCTGCAAGGGATAAGAACTTATACTAAAAGATGTGAAGGGACTGTGATGATATGTGTGGGCATCGTAACTCCCCAACCAGAGTCCATTACTTTTGAACATTTTTCAACTTTTAATCTGAAAGTATAAATATTAGTATACCTGGTAGGTAAGACAGCTTTTTTATTGTGGAGATAAAAAATTAGCAAATCTCTTTCATGACCTTTGAGAGTGCCTTTGGGGACCCCATGGAGCAGATTTCCCTTTGGTGTAATTTGACTCCAGGTAGCTGAGGACGAGAGAGTCCATTTGGTGATTAAATACCTTCATTTCCTAACTAGGACCGCACTTAGTCTGAAATATTATGGCCTACAATATTTCTTGACTTGACAACTGGTGCAAATCAAGTTGTTACAGCTAAACAGAACTTTCATCATCAGTTCTGTACATTATTTGAACATTACAGAGTTATCTGCCCATGCGGGTAGGTAATGATTGTGATGTCATGTGTTTGTGACTGTAACGTCATATTTTTTCAGAAAAAAAACCAGGTGAGTTTCATTTAAAATGTAATGACCTCACCATGGATATCAACCAGCATGGGAGGTAACTCTGTAATGTATACAAAAACTGAATAAAGCTACCTGACCAAGATTGTCTGGTTTACACCTGAATCTCTAGAGAACCAAAACTAATACATCCCTACAGATTATAATACAAATATTTAATAAAATCATAATAAACAAAATTCATCATCAATGGTTTAGCACAGGGACTTGACAAGTTCCTATGACTCGGACACCTTAAATAACATAAACACATTGTATAAGGTGCCTGAGGGTCAGGCCAATTGATATATTTTTTTTATTGTTATTCTGGGTCCTAGAAATTTGTCAAGTTCCTGTGATTATTATTATACAGTACATATTATTATACAGTACATAATTTTATGTACATTATATTCTCATACTGTTTCAATTCACAATTATACAGTAATATAAGGTAAATACTATATTTGTGACCAGCACAAAATCCTTTTAAAATGTTCTTTATGGCTTCTTGATATATAAACATTTCTTTTCTATACTCTTGTGTATTGGAATTATAAACAAAAATGAGTAATGAACTATGGACTAATAAATTACAGCAACAAAGCTAGAGCACCATAAAGGCTTCACGGACAGGGATACTGTAGGATGATTCAAAACAGAAAAACACAGGACAACAAAAACAGAAAAACACAGGACCAATAAAACAAAAACAGAAAAACACAGGACAAATAAAACAAAAACAGAAAAACACAGGACAAATAAAACAAAAACAGAAAAACGCAGGACAAATAAAACAAAAACAGAAAAACACAGGAAAAATAAAACACAGGACAAATAAAACAAAAACAGAAAAAACATAGGACAAATAAAACAAAAACAGAAAAACACAGGACCAATAAAACAAAATGAGAAAAACACAGGTCCAATAAAACAAAAAAAAACAAACATTGAGGACAAATAAAACTAGAAATACAGTACCTATGAAAAAACAACAACATAAAACTGCCCCTACCTCGGATCCATATTTCGTCTTTGCATAAAACAGAGTAGTTACCAAATGTGTTTTTTTGGTTTTTTTTTGTTTTGCTTTAGAAAATATAATGTTACACTCAGAAACACATGACATAGCAATCAGTACCAATAAGTACAAGGGCAGATAACTCTGTGTTACCATAGAGCTACATATCAATTGTGTTGTCATTAGTTTGTTTTTGATTTTGTTTTTTTTTTTGCTTTAGAAAATATAATACAGTATTACACTGTATTACACTCAGAAACACGTGACATAACTCTCGGTATCTATATACATAAGGGCAGATAACTCTATAATATGCCAATACGGAATATCAAAGAGGGACAGGACATGACTGGCTAGCATAGGATACTATATGCCTGTCCCCCTAATTTACAGTGAAGCGTTGCAAAAACAAAGAAACTGAAGGATGAACGAAGCAGAAACAAAGGAACTGAAGGATGAACGAAGCAGAAACAAAGGAACTGAAGGATGAACGAAGCAGAAACAAAGGAACTGAAGGATGAACGAAGCAGAAACAAAGGAACTGAAGGATGAACGAAGCAGAAACAAAGGAACTGAAGGATGAACGAAGCAGAAACAAAGGAACTGAAGGATGAATGAAGCAGAAACAAAGGAACTGAAGGATGAACGAAGCAGAAACAAAGGAACTGAAGGATGAATGAAGCAGAAACAAAGGAACTGAAGGATGAACGAAGCAGAAACATGAATGAAGCAGAAACAAAGGAACTGAAGGATGAACGAAGCAGAAACAAAGGAACTGAAGGATGAATGAAGCAGAAACAAAGGAACTGAAGGATGAACGAAGCAGAAACAAAGGAACTGAAGGATGAACGAAGCAGAAACAAAGGAACTGAAGGATGAACAAAATAGATCCATAACATGTCCAGTAGACTGGCCACCAGTCTCTAGAATGTTGAAAAAAAATATAACTTAATTGACTAGATATGGTAATGGCTCTTTTTGGCCCCTAAATCTACCAAATTTTAAATTAAGTACAATATATTAAGAAATTAAGTTGCTGCGTTTGAAATATTGAATACGCACCTGATAAAAAATTCATGATATTTTTGTTGACAGAAAGTATGTGTTTGCTATATAACCATGGTAACTTTGCATAAATTATGCAAATTTGGTCAATTTTGGCATATTTTTTGATAGTTTTTCTATTAAAAGCAATAGAACAAAACCTAGAACAAACTTTATATTTAAAGGGAATTACCGGACACAAAGAATACATTATTTTGAGAAACATAAAGTTTGTTCTAGAATGCGCTCTATGTTAACTAGATGAAAAACTGTGTAAAAAAGAACAATTTTGATGAATTTTTCACATTTTGCATAATTCATGTATAACAAAACTGGTTGCCATGGCAACTAGAACTGCTATATTACCTAATAGCACTATCAAATATGTCAGGTATGTAGTTAATATTTGAAATGCAAGATTCACATCTTAAGATAACAGACTTTTGAAAAATATCGGATTTGGGGGCCACAAAACATACCTAGTCCTTTGGCTTGAATATTTTTGTCTCTACTACATGTCTGATCCTAAGTTTCAAATCAGGGGGAGATAATCTAGTGGAGAACTCTGCTGAGAAAGTCTTTTCAACAACTTTAGGTCTGGTGGCCAGGCTACATGTCCAGGGCCAAATCATCTTTCTCATGTTTACTTCATACAGTACAAATAACAAGCAGCTGACCAATACAGACATACAAAGGTAACAGTACAGACATACAAAGGTAACAATACAGACATACAAAGGTAACAATACAGACATACAAAGGTAACAATACAGACATACAAAGGTAAACAAATGGTAGTCACCTACACATCTATACAATAAAGATGGTCAGGCATACCACATCAACAAAAATGTGTCAAAATGGAGCCAAGTAAAAATTTACAAAATGATTTTAAAATAAATTTTTCATTGCTGGTTATTATTGCAATTTAAAAAATAGTGATAAAATTTCATAGAAATGGATCTGAATAAATATTAACAACAAAAAATAATGAAAGCAAATCTATGTCAAAAAATGAATTTCACTTATTACATGTTTGATTATTTTGTCGATTAAATAGTTGAAAACACATTCATAGTTAAAGTGAAATGTACCTAGGGAAACAGTTATACCATATGATTCAGAGTCCAACCGAACTGTAAACACAAACAAAATGGCATTTTGATTTGTTAAGAGTTACTTCCCTTTGTTTTCTATGCGATGATGATGATGATGATGATGGTGACAGAGATTATGGAATTTTGTATACAACAAAGTTATATGAAATGTTGGTGTATTTTTTTATGTTTAAGATTACTGATATTTTTACATTGTGGTAGGGTATATAGAAAATTCATACAACTTAAACATTAAACATGTTACACTAGTGTAAAATAATGTCTTTCAACCTAAACGATATATATGCAATACAATCTACAGTAGAATTATGAAAATTATTTCATTAATATGTTTTGGTTTATATCAAGAAAGACAACAATGGAGCTCCCATATACATGTATATAGGATCCTACAATGTTACCCTAACATCATGTCTACAGTATAGATAATGACAAAAACCATCATACAACACAAATACATTTTGTTCATATCAAACTTACCATTGGCGAATTCAGTTTTCTAAGTACATTATCATCATTTAAATAAGGAATATCTTTATTCAATCAAATAAAAATTACCATATTCAACCCCAAAAAAGTGTCCAGAATGCTTCTTTATCGAAATTTCTCATAACTGCACTATAAATAGAACTTTTTTTTTCACAGGACACTGCAAACCAACTCATTTTTTTTTAGTACCAAACAACATATTTACATGGACTTAATTTTTTATTTTTATACAATAACGTAATTAACCTTTTCATAATTGTTTGATGATTTAGCCATTAGGGACCACAGAAAAGTCTTCTTCTTTTACAGAGGTGGTCAATTAGGCATGTGTTATCAGCAAGCTTAAGTAACACTGATGTGTTTAATATCAACGAAATGAAGTAACGATTAACACCCTCAGAAATATTTGTCAATCCATTATGGATTAGATTTCAGCACTGATATATACCTACCCTGTAAATTGTCTATCTCATTCAAGTCATTAAATTATAATATATGAAACTTAATGAATGATACATCCTCAGTACACATTAGATATCACTCATTAGTATATACAATGTATATTTATTCGTGTAATATGGTATTCAGACCCACCCACCCACGTTACCATTACACATGGTAACATGAACATTCCCCTCCCCCGAATTCCCCCAAATGTTAAAGTGATTCTCCACTGTCAATTTAATTAATGAATTATCGAATGATTTATCAAAGTTATATTTAACAATTCATTAACAAAATAATACATGTGTATGACTGAATGATTTCATTTATTAATCTATGCTGAGATCTCTAACAACTACAGTATTATGCTTCTCTCTACAGACACAGGAATCAACAAAAACAAATTAACTACTCTACCATTAAGTAATATTACTGCATCTACCTAAATTTTTATGGAAACATTTACATTCCATCTCATTTTATGACCCCTTATTCAATGATTCCACTTGCCAAACAAAAAATAATTAAAATAATTTGGCTTTTATAAAATTTCAATGAAAATTGTAGAAATTAATCAACTTATCTGTTCAATCTACACAGAGTTGAGTCAAAAACATGTATCAACATTTTATTTACATAGGGATATATAAATAATGCACTTTTTGTTTTAAGAAATTGTGGCCTGAGCTCATTCAGACAATTACAAATCCTTATTTGGCACAGTGGCCTGAGCTCATTCAGACAATTACAAATCCTGATTTGGCACAATCTTCTAACAAGGTCATGGTATAACATATCACAATTTTGGCTCAGACTTAAAACAATTTCTCTAGTAAAATATTTGTCCATTATTTTTCTTCCTTTTTTGAGTAGGTCCATATACAAATTGAATTATTATTTCGACAAAAACTAGTAGTTAGAATGAGATCAGTAATAAAATGCCACATATATTGTATGTGAACACTAGGTCATAACCTGTGACCTCTGAACTCTGACCCTGATACTCCTGACCTTATTTATGAACTCACCATGAGTCTTTTGATATTTTTAACCCTGATTTACCCTTGAACCATGTCCCCTTGTATATATTTGAACATACATCCAGTTTTCTCTGTCATTTCCACTAGGGTGGAAACTATTAATAACTGAAACTAATTTGACAAGTGTGGTGACGAAAATACAGCAGAATATAAAGGTTTTATAAATATTTGTGAATATTATATGCATATTTCATGACATTTGTTAGTTGTTCTAAATCTGTTTAGGTACAAACACTTAATTTGTAAAATATTCATATCAACTTAACAGTATAAGCAAACAAAATCATTTAACAACAGATCTTAAACATCCATGGTTTAATAAAAAAAAGTCTTGAAAATAAAAATATGTATAAAATTTTCTTATTTTTTTAAATTGTTGAAAAAAGCTATAAACAGAAGATAACATTTTCTACGAGATGCATTAATTGAGCTGAAATTTAAAAAAAAGGTCAATCATAGCCTTACTTACATCTACTGACCATCCTATTAAAGCATTTGAAATAAATAAATTACAAACATGAGGAATTTAATATGATTGAAATGAAACAAATTAAATATGGCAATCATGGAATGATTTGTAGGATTGTTCTCTCCCCTTTATAAACCTTACAGTAGGTGTTTGTGTTATTTGGCGTGACCTTTTGGAATCACTGTATGTTATTTGTCGTGACCCTTTTGGGTCACTGTATGTTATTTGATGTGACCTTTTGGGGTCACTGTATGTTATTTGGCGTGTGACCTTTTGGGGTCACTGTATGTTATTTGGCGTGACCTTTTGGAATCACTGTATGTTATTTGTCGTGACCTTTTGAGTTCACTGTATGTTATTTGGCATGACCTTTTGGGGTCACTGTATGCTATTTGGCATGACCTTTTGGGGTCACTGTAACAGCGGTATTATTCTCTGGCTATAGTTACGGCCGTGTGTCAGTGGTAGTGATGGGGGTTCTATCATGGCCCATTTCTTCCTTGCCGGATCTTCCTCTATTGCACACACACAGCAGTACGGCACTTTAGGTAAAATCTTTTTATAGTCATTTATATTACGGGCACCTTTTCCTACTAATAGTCTGGTACACAATTCTAAGGTCCCAGCATGACCGACAAACAACAGGTTCCCTCCTACAAAATATAAAACAACCAATTACAGCATCTCTGACGGGATTGAATTATTCGCAACATACACATCCAGGAAGTCAGAGCATCTCAATCACACTTAGCCAATCAGAGATCACATCCAGCCAATCAGAGCATCTCAATCATATCTAGCCAATCAGAGCATCTCAATCACATCCAGCCAATCAGAGCATCTCAATCACATCCAGCCAATCAGAGCTTCACAAACATGTCGATCAGAATATTTTGAATACATCAAGCCAATCAGAAAATGCAGCTCACAAATATCCAGCCAATCCGAAAATTTCTAACACACCCAGCTAGTCTGGGTTTTATTTGTTAAACACTACTAACAGCCATGGCCATACAAGGACCACCGACATACAGTCAGTACCTAGTAAATGCCCCATGAGGGATTCAAACTCGCAACCAAGAGGTGGAGGGCTTTTGGTAATATGTCGAGACATATAACCACTCAGCCATCGTGGCCCCAATTCCACTAGTGTCTTTGAGACTTATTGCACCATTATTCATAAAAGTGAATACAGTATTTTACTATTTTTGAAATTAAACTTAATTACGTTATAAAAGTGAATAATTTACAATGTTTATATCAGATAAAAAAGAATAATTAGCCTTGTTTAAAGAGGATAAGGATATAACTGACCTTCTAGTTCATGGTTTTTGAGGATTTGTTTGGTGGTCTCTGTTGATCTGGCATATAACACTTCCACTGGCTCATCCTCCTGGAGTTTATCTCGTGGATATTGAGGAGCGTATGTGGTATCAACAGGGTAGCCATGGTTAAGGAGTTCAGTGGGGGACATCCACCGTGGAACACCTGCCTGGTACCCTGTCCATTCATACAGTCCCGGCTCAATCCTCAGCTTCCACTGTAAGTTGTACACTACAAATACAAACATTTTTAACATTCCGTTATTCAATACAAGAACGAATGCTCAAACATATACATAACTTTTTCTTCTTATATCAAATACAATAGATTATACAAATACAATCACTTATAACACTAGCTTATTCATTACACATCACAATCACTACATATACACAATCACTACATATACACAATCACAATAGATTATACAAATACAATCACTTATAACACTAGCTTATTCATTACACATCACAGTATCACTACATATACACAATCACTACATATACACAATCACTACATATACACAATCACTACACATACACAATCACTACACATACACAATCACTACACATACACAATCACTACATATACACAATCACTACATATACACAATCACTACATATAAACAATCACTACATATACACAATAACAATAGATTATACAAATACAATCACTTATAACACTAGCTTATTCATACATATACACAATCACTACATATACACAATCACTACATATACACAATAACAATAGATTATACAAATACAATCACTTATAACACTAGCTTATTCATTTTACACATCACAGTATCACTACACATACACAATCACTACATATACACAATCACTACATATACACAATCTACATATACACAATCACTACACATACACAATCACTACACATACACAATCACTACACATACACAATCACTACATATACACAATCACTACTTATACACAATCACTACATATACACAATCACTTGATATACACAATCACTACATATACACAATCACTACATATACACAATCACTACATATACACAATAACAATAGATTATACAAATACAATCACTTATAACACTAGCTTATTCATTACACATCACAGTATCACTACACATACACAATCACTACATATACACAATCACTACATATACACAATCACTACATATACACAATCACTACATATACACAATCACTACATATACACAATCACTACACATACACAATCACTACACATAAACAATCACTACATATACACAATCACTACACATACACAATCACTACACATACACAATCACTACACATACACAATCACTACATATACACAATCACTACATATACACAATCTACATATACACAATCACTACATATACACAATCTACATATACACAATCACTACACATACACAATCACTACACATACACAATCACTACACATACACAATCACTACATATACACAATCACTACATATACACAATCACTACATATACACAATCACTTATGTCAGTAATTCAAATACATTGCACTACACATACATTGAGATGTACAGAGTACATTATATCTCCAGAAAAGAAAATTCGATAAGTCAGTTTTGTGTACCAAAACGACATGGGTAATTTACCCTTTATCAATTAGTCCAATCTTTCAGTGATTGTAACGTCATATTTTAATGTGGTTTTTGCGACGTCATAATCATCAAAAGGATGGGATTAATCAATTGTAAATCATATTCATCAAGATTGACAACATATACATGATGTCTAAGTAAATGAAGGTACATGTACTAAGAAACGCTCCTTCTCAAATTTTACACCAGAAACATTTTTTATCAAAACTCATCTTAAAATTGTCATATATTAGAAGAAATCAATAATAGCGGTAAGGTCAAATAGAAGATTACAGGCATAGCCTTTTGATTGGACACCACAGGTACAGTAACAGACAAAACTCTAACCTTTTAATATCTCCGTCGCTGTTTGTACACATCTAAGGGAAGGTGAACAGTATATACAGAACATCGTTGACCCACTCTCTAGAAGGTTCTCTCCTGAAAAAAAGATCACAGTAATGTCAATAAGAATCTCTCCTGAAACACAGACCTGTGAACCTGTGAGTTTAGCCTGGTAGTGCCCTGCTACTGTCAGTGGCGGGTCAAAGAGATACCTGAGATCTTACCTGTGAGTTTAGCCTGGTAGTGCCCTACTACTGTCAGTGGCGGGTCACAGAGATACCTGAGATCTTAGCCTGGTAGTGCCCTACTACTGTCAGTGGCGGGTCACAGAGATACCTGAGATCTTACCTGTGAGTTTAGCCTGGTAGTGCCCTACTACTGTCAGTGGCGGGTCTTTGATATACTCCAGGTGTGTCTTTCTTGTTGGTAATTCACGCAGTAAATTTAAATTGTTCCGTTTGTAGTTACCTGGAATTAATTTAATTTAATATTGGCATATTAGCATAGAAATAGAAGCATATGTCAATTGATTGTTCCAACAAGTCCATTCCTTAGACTGATGTAAATAAGTCCCAATTCCTCAGGAGCTAGGTCAAGGCTACTGTAAACCAACTTCCTTTTACTTTTGCAAATTTTCAAGATCCAAGTAAATTCGTGAAAGTTTATCACCACAAATAAATATCTACAGCATACATATGGATAGGAATTTTCACTTTTAATTCCACAAATGATCATTTTCATTAACTTGTTTTGAAACAGAAACCACAAATACTAATTCCTGTGAAAGAAAGTTGGAATACTGACAGTATAACATCAAATCCTAGCCCTGATCTATCTCATATGATTAGCCATAATATGAAGCTCAATACTTCAGTTTAGGATAAGGTATTTCATAACTTCATAACCCCAAAAGATATTGAGAATAATGCTAGAAGGCTTTAGGAAAACCTCACCCTTGTTGTTGTTGTTTTGTAGAAAAATTCACAGAATTGAGTGTAATCGTGTGTAACATGATTGTGATGTCACAAAGATTCATGTTCAATTTCGTGCTAGCTTTACAGATCTCTAGAGCGAACCAAACACATCACTGAATTTGTTCTTGGTTCTCAGCAGTTGTTTTTATCAAGAGGACGAACACCATGTAAAAGTCTGACAACTCTAAATACTAGGCCAAGCTCCCTCCCCCTCCCTTTCTAACCCCTAGGGTAATATAACATTAAACCCTACCCCTATAACCCTTACCATTGTGGCATTTACACATCACTGTGAAGTTGAATTGTGAGGACCAATCCCACTTACCATCGTCATCATAGCACATGTCAAACCATTCCTTGCCCATGGCGAAGTCCACACGCTCACCATGTCGCACTATATACAGCTTTCGGGGCTCTGATAATGTCGGTTTCTTTTTTACCTGTACACCATAGAGATCACTTTTCATTTTCTACTTTGTTTATGTTCATTTCAATTTAAATACTGCAACCCTAAAATTGTTATTTTGGCACACACAAATTAACTGTATATATGAACTAGTTTTGAATCGGCTACTGGAAAGACAAATTCTTGGATTCTCAATAACTGCTGTATCAATATCAAACTAAGATAAAATGACATTTAAATTACAATATTATTTTTAGAATATGATGTTGACAGGATGTCGTTAATCTACCTGTAACATTGCATTGATCCCTATTACGTACTGTAACAAGGGAACTCTCTACAGTAGATACAGTAAAACCTCTCTATTAAGACCACTTGAGGGTCTGAGTGAAAGTGGTCTCAATAGCAGGGTGGCAGTAGACTAATCAGGATATTGTATATGATCCTATATCTCAATAGCAGGGTGGCAGTAGACTAATCAGGATATTGTATATGATCCTATATCTCAATAGCAGGGTGGCAGTAGACTAATCAGGATATTGTATATGATCCTATATCTCAATAGCAGGGTGGCAGTAGACTAATCAGGGTGGCAGTAGACTAATCAGGGTGGCAGTAGACTAATCAGGGTGGCAGTAGACTAATCAGGATATTGTATATATAGCAGGGTGGCAGTAGACTAATCAGGATATTGTATATGACCCTATAGCAGGGTGGCAGTAGACTAATCAGGATATTGTATATGACCCTATAGCAGGGTGGCAGTAGACTAATCAGGGTGGCAGTAGACTAATCAGGATATTGTATATGACCCTATAAGAACCCTTACCCCTTTTTGTTCACTTATGTTGACATAAATATAACCTGAAACTATGTAAACCATGCTTGTTTTTCTTTGTGATTTCTTTTATAAATTAATTGATTCATTTTTCAATTTTCAACCCCCTGGGCGCTTAATGGGTCAAATACAGTACATGGTTAATTACTATACCTGCGTGTAACCTTTACTATCATGCCAAAGATTATCATATGTATCGTCCTCCAGGTCGAAGCCGTTACTGTGATTAGAGGTAGCCCCCTGGACAACACTGGAGGGCGGGTGTTCGATAGGTGTCGGGATGAAAGGGGGAGGTAACTGTGAGTTCATATCTCTGCGTGGGATCTCCACTTTAGCTTCCATAGGCAGTGATCTACAATAATACAAGTTCAACACATTTTAATTTACACGTCCATTGGGCTAAAAAGAAATTCTAAATGGTATTCAAAAGTTAAAATCCACGTCAAATGTCTTTCTGCTTTTCTGTTCCCAGATTTAAAAATATATATTGTGTGCATGTGTTCCCAGAACTATATACATACCTGTGTAATGTCCAGGTGCGTGTGTCGGCTGTATACATACCTGTGTAATGTCTATGTATGTGTGTCGGCTTTATACATACCTGTGTAATGTCCAGGTACGTGTGTCAGCTTTATACATACCTCTGTGATGTCCATGTACTTGTGTCGGCTGTATACATACCTGTGTAATGTCCATGTACGTGTGTCGGCTGTATACATACCTGTGTAATGTCCATGTACGTGTGTCGGCTGTATACATACCTGTGTAATGTCCAGATACGTGTGTCGACTGTATACATACCTGTGTAATGTCAATGTATGTGTGTCTGCTGTATACATACCTGTGTAATGTCCATGTACGTGTGTCGCCTGTATACATACCTGTGTAATGTCCATGTACGTGTGTCGGCTGTGCGTTGGGTGTATGTTCCTGGGAAATATCCCGAGTTGCCTGTAAGCCATGATATACCACTATACCATCCGTCTTTACTCTCCTGGATCTCGGATGGCTCCACATAAACAAAGTCTCCCTCAATCAACTCCAGCTCGTCCCCCAGCTGTGGGGTGTACGCCTTCAAAACTTTACGGACCTATAAACAAACACATCGTTAGTGGTGAACACAATGTTTGTACATCCTTATAGCTATGATCAGTCATTAGATTTAACAGGGGAGGAAAGATGATATTCCTACAGAAACAAATCTAATATTCCTCATTTTTAATGTAGCATCCATCATTTGAAAAGGTTATTGAATTGGTGACCCAGAGGTGGAGGGCTAGTAGTAAAATGTCAGACATCCTAACTTTTCTACTAAAGTGACCCAGAGGTGGAGGGCTAGTAGTAGAATGTCAGACACCCTATCTTTTTTACTACAGTGATCCAGAGGTGGAGGGCTAGTAGTAAATGTCAGACACCCTAACTTTCTACTATAGTGACCCAGAGGTGGAGGGCTAGTAGTAAAATGTCAGACATCCTAACTTTTCTACTAAAGTGACCCAGAGGTGGAGGGCTAGTAGTAGAATGTCAGACACCCTATCTTTTTTACTACAGTGACCCAGAGGTGGAGGGCTAGTAGTAGAATGTCAGACACCCTAACTTTTCTACTACAGTGACCCAGAGGTGGAGGGCTAGTAGTAGAATGTCAGACACCCTAACTTTTCTACTACAGTGACTCAGAGGTGGAGGGCTAGTAGTAGAATGTCAGGCACCCTGACTTTTCTACTACAGTGACCCAGAGGTGGAGGGCTAGTAGTAGAATGTCGCTAAACCCAAACTTTTCTACTAAAGTGACCCAGAGGTGGAGGGCTAGTAGTAGAATGTCAGGCACCCTAACTTTTCTACTACAGTGACCCAGAGGTGGAGGGCTAGTAGTAGAATGTCAGACATCCTAACTTTTCTACTACAGTGACCAAGAGGTGGAGGGCTAGTAGTAGAATGTCAGGCACCCTGACCTTTCTACTATAGTGACCCAGAGGTGGAGGGCTAGTAGTAGAATGTCGCTACACCCAAACTTTTCTACTAGAGTGACCCAGAGGTGGAGGGCTAGTAGTAGAATGACAGGCACCCTGACTTTTCTACTATAGTGACAAAGAGGTGATGGGCTAGTAGTAGAATGTCAGGTACCCTAACCTTTCTACTATATTGACCCAGAGGTGGAGGGTCTACTACAGTGACTCAGAGGTGGAGGGCTAGTAGTAAAATGCCATGACACCCTAACCTTTCTACTGCAATGACTCACAGGTTTAAGGCTAGTCCGCTAAAACTGACCATAATCGCAGGCTCAAAATTCTGACTGATCGCCTGTTTATGGTCTACAATTATGGTCAGTTTTAGCAGACTACTTTAAGGCTTGTGGTAGAACATGTACATTGGACATCTATTTTAGCATACTAACCCAGAAGAATTAATTGGAAGTGAAAACTGTATAACACTGTAAACTTGCAGGTCAATATTTTGCAGTTTTCTATTCGGAACACATTCGAATATGTTAAATATCACACTTTGTTAATTCCTATAACTTTTTGGACTATTCGGTATTATTTCTGAATATTTTGGTGGTGTTTAGAATTCGCGAATTTCAGTGAAAACATAAGACTAGCTAAAACAAACCACAAAATTTAATTGCTATACTGGGACCAAACCAGTAGTCGTGACGGAACCGTTGTCGTGATTGTGTGCATATTCTACTGTGCGTCTAGATTTCCGAATGTCTGGAGCTGTTGACGAATACTTCATCATGGTGTTGTTTTGTTTATGTGTACATAATGTTTTGTTTATGTGTAAATAATATGTTTTGTGAGATGCTAGCAATTAAATTTTTCCTATATCAAGACTACTGGTAGGGTCCCAGTACAGTACATATATATCCAACCATTAGGACAACACTAGATCACAATTATTTAATATACGTCCAATAATGTAGTTTAAGGTCATTGATTTGATTGACAGTATTTATGATATAGACCACTCCCTACCTCACATTGAGCCTTGCTGATATCCCGCGAGTACAGTCTGAAGTCCCAGCGAACTTCCGCGTCTAGATGGATATCCTTGGCCATCCCCAGTAGTTTCTCATGCTGCTCAGCCATGTACTGATAGGCTAGGGTCATATGTAGCTGTTTCTTATGGGGCTCAAACTTTATTCCTGTAAACAGAGGACACAGAAGATTTAAACCAGGTGTCAAACATTTAAAACAAAATTGTATAAAGAAGCATTTTCCTTAAGAACAAATGGCCTATATAATTTGATCTACAATTGCTATGTTGTTCCAGTTAGGAATGAAAACAAAAGATCCATGTGGCCTAACAGATGTCAAAGTTCCCGAACATTTTAGACAAATAAAATTTTTATCCTGCCCATTAGCCTCTGGGTATTCCATGAATTAAATCTACCTACTATATACAAGAGGCCCAGAGGGCCTACTATGTTTGTAATGCCAAGTAATGTTCTGATATTTCTTTTCTGAAGGAATTTTAATATTAACTCTAAATCCCCTATTAGGCCCCACCCCTCCTGCCCCCCAGGGGGTCAGAGCCAAAATTTATACAAGTTCTGTTCCCCTTCCCCCAAGGATGTTTGTGGCCAAATTTGGTCACAATCCAAGCAAAACTCTAGGACAAGTAGCGATTTATAGGATTTACCTCTATTTCCCCTATTGGGCCCCACCCGTCCTGCCCTGGGGGGGCCAGAGCCAAAACTTATACAAGTTCTGTTCCCCTTCCCCCCAAGGATGTTTTGTGGCCAAATTTGGTTACAATCCATACAGAACTCTATGACTAGTAGCAATTTAAAGAATTTACCTTCTATTTCCCCTATTGGGCCTCGCCCCTCCTGCCCCCCGGGACCAGAGCCAAAATTTATACTAAACTCAGTTCTTATTCTCCCAAGGATGTTTCTGGCCAAATTTGGTTACATTCCATGTGGAACTCTGTGACTAGTAGCCATTTAAAGGATTTACCTCTATTTCCCTTATTGGGCCCCGCCCCTCCAGCCCCCAGGGGGCCAGAGCCAAAATTTATACAAGTTCTGTTCCCCTTCCCCCAAGGATGTTTGTGGCCAAATTTGGTTCCAATCCCTGCAGAACTCTATGGACTAGTAGTGATTTAAAGGATTTACCTCTATTTCCCCCTATTGGGCCCCGCCCCTCCTGCCCCCAGGGGGTCAGAGCCAAAATTTAAACAAGTTCTGTTCCCCTTCCCCAAGGGTGTTTTTGGCCAAATTTGGTACATTTCATTCAGAACTCTATGACTAGTGGCGATTTAAAGGATTTACCTCTATTTCCCCTATTGGGCCCCCGCCCCTCCTGCCCCCGGGGGGGCCAGAGCCAAAATTTATACAAGTTCTGTTCCCCTTCCTCCAAGGATGTTTGTGGCCAAATTTGGGTACATTCCATTCACAACTCTATGACTAGTAGCGATATAAAGGATTTACCTCTATTTCCCCTATTGGGCCCCGCCCCTTCTGCCCCTGGGTGATCAGAGCCAAAATTTATACAAGTACTGTTCCCCTTCCCCCAAGGATGTTTGTGGCTGATTTTGGTTACATTCCATGCCAAACTCTAGGACAAGTAGCGATTTAAAGGATTTACCTCTATTTCCCCTATTGGGCCCCGCCCCTCCTGCCCCTGTGGGATCAGAGCCAAAATTTATACAAGTTCTGTTCCCCTTCCCCCAAGGATGTTTGTGGCTGAATTTTGGTTACAATCCATGCAAAACTCTAGGACAAGTAGCGATTTAAAGGATTTACCTCTATTTCCCCTATTGGACCCCGCCCCTCCTGACCCCGGGGGTACAGAGCCAAAATTTATACAAGTTCTGTTCCCCTTCCCCCAAGGATGCTTGTGGCCAAATTTGGTTACAATCCATGCAGAACTCTAGGACTAGTAGCGATTATAGATTTACCTTCTATTTTCCCTATTGGGTCCCGCCCCTCCTGCCCCCGGGGGTCAGAGCCAAAAATTATACAAGTTTCTGTTCCCCTTCCCCCAAGGATGTTTGTGGCCAAATTTGGGTTACATCCATGCAGAACTCTAGGATAAGTAGCGATTTAAAGGATTTACCTCTATTTCCCCTATTGGGCCCCCCCCCTCCCCCTGCCCCCGGGGGGCCAGAGCCAAAATTTATACAAGTTCTGTTCCCCTTCCCCCAAGGATGTTTGTGGCCAAATTTTGGTTCCAATCCATGCAGAACTCTATGACTACTTAGTAGCGATTTAGAAGGATTTACCTTTATTTCCCCTATTGGGCCTCGCCCCCTGCCTGCCCCCGGGGGGTCAGAGCCAAAATTTATACAAGTTCTGTTCCCCCTCCCCCAAGGATGTTTGTGGCCAAATTTGGTTACAATCCAAGCGAGAACTCCTCTAGGACAAGTAGCGGATTTATAAAATTCCTCTCCTTTCTGATTTTACCCATGACTTTTTTTTAGTTCCAATCTTTCGATTTTAGAGCCAAAATACCTGACTTTTTTAGTTTCTCTCCTATCTGATTTGACCACTTTACCTGACTTTTTCGATTTAAAGCTTCCTCTATTTCCTGATCCGTTTTTCCGCCCCCTACCTTTACCTGACTTTTTTCAGTTCCTTCCTATCTGATTTGTACCCCATTACCTGAATTTTACCTTCCTAATCTGATTTTTACCCTGACTTTTTTAGTTCCTCTCCTATCTGATTTTACCCATACCTGACTTTTTCAATAATCCTCTCCTATCTGATTTTACCCATACCTGACTTTTTCTAGTTCCTCTTCCTTATCTGATTTTACCCATACCTGACTTTTTTCCAGTTCCTCATCCTATCTGATTTTACCCATACCTGACTTTTTTAGTTCCTCTCTCTATCCCTTGAAATTTTTACCCACTGATAACCTGACTTTTTAAGTTCCTCTCCTATCTGATTTTAACCTTTACCTGACTTTTTTCAATTCCTCTCCTATCTGATTTTACCCATACCTGACTTTTTAAATTCCTCTCCTCTCTGATTTTACCCTTACCTGACTTTTTTAGCTCCTCTCCTATCTGTCATTATCTTTACCCCATCTTACCTGACTTTTTCAATTCCTCTCCTCTCTGTTTGATTTACCCTTACCTGACTTTTTCATATTCCCCCCTCCTATTGATTTTACCCTTACATGAATTTTTTTAGTTCCTCTCAATATCTGATTTTTACCCCATACCTGACTTTTTTATATTCCTCTCCTATCTGATTTTACCCATACCTGACTTTTTTAGTTCCTCTCCTATTCTGATTTTTACCATACCTGCACTTTTTTCAATTCCTTCCTATCTGATTTTACCCTTACCTGACTTTTTCAATTCCTCTCCTTTCTGATATTTACCTTACCTGACTTTTTAGTTCCTCTCTATCTGATTTACCATACCTGACTGTTTTTAATTCCTCTCCTATATGATTTTAACCCCTACCTGACTTTTTCAATTCCTCTCCTATCTGAGTATTATACCCATATCCTGACTTTTTCAATTCCTTTCCTATCTGATTTTACCCCTACCTGACTTTTTTCAATTTCCTCTCCTATATGATTTTATACCTTACCTGACTTTTGTTTAGTTCCTTCTCCTATCTTGATTTTACCTCCATACCTGACTTTTTTATTCCTCTCCTATCTGATTTTACCCATACCTGACTTTTTCAGTTCCTCTCCCTATCTGATTTTACCCTTATCTGACTTTTTCAATTCCTCTCCTATCTGATTTTACCCATACATGACTTTTTCAATTCCTCTCCTATCTGATTTTACCCCCTACCTGACTTTTTCAATTCCTCTCCTATCTGATTTTACCCATACCTGACTTTTCAATTCCTCTCCTATTGATTTTACCCATACCTGACTTTTTCCATTCCTCTCCTATCTGATTTTACCCATACTGACTTTTTCCATCCTCTCCCTATCTGATTTTACCCCATACCTGACTTTTTAGTTCCTCTCCTATTCTGGATTCTTACCCTTATTCTGACTTTTTCAAATTCCTCTCCTATCTGATTTTACCCATACCTGACTTTTTTAGTTCCTCTCCTATCTGATTTTACCCATACCTGACTTTTTTAGTTCCTCTCCTATCTGATTTTACCCTTACCTGACTTTTTCATATTCCTCTCCTATCTTGATTTTACCCATACCTGACTTTTTTAGTTCCTCTCCTCTCTGATTTTACCCTTACCTGACTTTTTCAATTCCTCTCCTATCTGATTTTACCCATACCTGACTTTTTTAGTTCCTCTCCTATCTGATTTTACCCCTACCTGACTTTTTCAATTCCTCTCCTATCTGATTTTCTACCTTTACCTGACTTTTTTAGTTCCTCTCCTATCTGATTTTAACCTTACCTGACTTTTTCAAATTTCTCTCCTATCTGATTTTACCCATACCTGACTTTTTCAATTTCTCTCCCTATCTGATTTTACCCATACCTGACTTTTTTAGTTCCTCTCCTATCTGATTTTACCTTTACCTGACTTTTTTAGTTCCTCTCCTATCTGATTTTACCCATACCTGACTTTTTCAATTCCTCTCCTATCTGATTTTACCCATACCTGACTTTTTTAGTTCCTCTCCTATCTGATTTTACCCATACCTGACTTTTTCCATTCCTCTCCTATCTGATTTTACCCTTACCTGACTTTTTTTTTGTTCCTCTCCTACCTGATTTTACTCATACCTGACTTTTTCAATTCCTCTCCTATCTGATTTTACCCATACCTGACTTTTTCAATTCCTCTCCTCTCTGATTTTACCCTTACCTGACTTTTTTAGTTCCTCTCCTATCTGATTTTACCCATACCTGACTTTTTCAATTCCTCTCCTCTCTGATTTTACCCATACCTGACTTTTTTAGTTCCTCTCCTATCTGATTTTAACTTTACCTTGACTTTTTTAGTTCCTCTCCTATCTGATTTTAACCTTACCTGACTTTTTCAATTTCTCTCCTATCTGATTTTACCCATACCTGACTTTTTCAATTTCTCTCCTATCTGATTTTACACTTACCTGACTTTTTTAGTTCCTCTCCTACCTGATTTTACCCATACCTGACTTTTTTAGTTCCTCTCCTATCTGATTTTACCCATACCTGACTTTTTCAATTCCTCTCCTATCTGATTTTACCCATACCTGACTTTTTTAGTTCCTCTATTATCTGATTTTACCCATACCTGACTTTTTTAGTTCCTCTCCTATCTGATTTTACCCCTACCTGACTTTTTCAATTCCTCTCCTATCTGATTTTACCTTTACCTGATTTTTTCAATTCCTCTCCTATCTGATTTTACCCAAACCTGACTTTTTCAATTCCTCTCCTCTCTGATTTTACCCTTACCTGACTTTTTTAGTTCCTCTCCTATCTGATTTTACCCATACCTGACTTTTTCAATTCCTCTCCTATCTGATTTTACCCTTACCTGACTTTTTCTATTCCTCTCCTATCTGATTTTACCCTTACCTGACTTTTTTAGTTCCTCTCCTATCTGATTTTACCCATACCTGACTTTTTCTATTCCTCTCCTATCTGATTTTACCCTTACCTGACTTTTTTAGTTCCTCTCCTATCTGATTTTACCCATACCTGACTTTTTCCAATTCCTCTCCTATCTGATTTTACCCTTACCTGACTTTTTCAATTCCTCTCCTATCTGATTTTACCCATACCTGACTTTTTCAATTCCTCTCCTATCTGATTTTACCCTTACCTGACTTTTTTAGTTCCTCTCCTATCTGATTTTACCCATACCTGACTTTTTTAGTTCCTCTCCTATCTGATTTTACCCATACCTGACTTTTTCAATTCCTCTCCTATCTGATTTTACCCTTACCTGACTTTTTTAGTTCCTCTCCTATCTGATTTTACCCATACCTGACTTTTTCCATTCCTCTCCTATCTGATTTTACCCTTACCTGACTTTTTTTTGTTCCTCTCCTACCTGATTTTACCCATACCTGACTTTTTCAATTCCTCTCCTATCTGATTTTACCCATACCTGACTTTTTCAATTCCTCTCCTCTCTGATTTTACCCTTACCTGACTTTTTTAGTTCCTCTCCTATCTGATTTTACCCATACCTGACTTTTTCAATTCCTCTCCTCTCTGATTTTACCCATACCTGACTTTTTTAGTTCCTCTCCTATCTGATTTTACACCATTTACCTGACTTTTTTAAGTTCCTCTCCTATCTGATTTTACCCATACCTGACTTTTTCAATTCCTCTCCTATCTGATTTTACCCATACCTGACTTTTTTAGTTCCTCTCCTATCTGATTTTACCCATACCTGACTTTTTCCATTCCTCTCCTATCTGATTTTACCCTTACCTGACTTTTTTTTGTTCCTCTCCTACCTGATTTTACCCATACCTGACTTTTTCAATTCCTCTCCTATCTGATTTTACCCATACCTGACTTTTTCAATTCCTCTCCTCTCTGATTTTACCCTTACCTGACTTTTTTAGTTCCTCTCCTATCTGATTTTACCCATACCTGACTTTTTCAATTCCTCTCCTCTCTGATTTTACCCATACCTGACTTTTTTAGTTCCTCTCCTATCTGATTTTACCCATACCTGACTTTTTTAGTTCCTCTCCTATCTGATTTTAACCTTACCTGACTTTTTCAATTTCTCTCCTATCTGATTTTACCCACACCTGACTTTTTCAATTCCTCTCCTATCTGATTTTACCCATACCTGACTTTTTTAGTTCCTCTCCTATCTGATTTTACCCATACCTGACTTTTTTAGTTCCTCTCCTATCTGATTTTACCCATACCTGACTTTTTCAATTCCTCTCCTATCTGATTTTACCCATACCTGACTTTTTTAGTTCCTCTCCTATCTGATTTTACCCTTACCTGACTTTTTCAATTCCTCTCCTATCTGATTTTACCCATACCTGACTTTTTTAGTTCCTCTCCTATCTGATTTTACCCTTACCTGACTTTTTCAATTCCTCTCCTATCTGATTTTACCCATACCTGACTTTTTCAGTTCCTCTCCTATCTGATTTTACCCATACCTGACTTTTTCAATTCCTCTCCTATCTGATTTTACCTTTACCTGACTTTTTTAGTTCCTCTCCTATCTGATTTTAACCTTACCTGACTTTTTCAATTTCTCTCCTATCTGATTTTACCCATACCTGACTTTTTCAATTTCTCTCCTATCTGATTTTACCCATACCTGACTTTTTTAGTTCCTCTCCTATCTGATTTTACCCTTACCTGACTTTTTAAGTTCCTCTCCTATCTGATTTTACCTTTACCTGATTTTTTCAATTCCTCTCCTATCTGATTTTACCCATACCTGACTTTTTTAGTTCCTCTCCTATCTGATTTTACCCATACCTGACTTTTTCAGTTCCTCTCCTATCTGATTTTACCCATACCTGACTTTTTCAATTCCTCTCCTATCTGATTTTACCCTTACCTGACTTTTTTAGTTCCTCTGCTATCTGATTTTACCCATACCTGACTTTTTCCATTCCTCTCCTATCTGATTTTACCCTTACCTGACTTTTTCGATTCCTCTCCTATCTGATTTTACCCATACCTGACTTTTTCAATTCCTCTCCTATCTGATTTTACCCTTACCTGACTTTTTCAATTCCTCTCCTATCTGATTTTACCCATACCTGACTTTTTCCATTCCTCTCCTATCTGATTTTACCCATACCTGACTTTTTCAATTCCTCTCCTATCTGATTTTACCCTTACCTGACTTTTTCCATTCCTCTCCTATCTGATTTTACCCATACCTGACTTTTTCCATTCCTCTCCTATCTGATTTTACCCATACCTGACTTTTTCCATTCCTCCTCTCCTATCTGATTTTACCCATACCTGACTTTTTCAATTCCTCTCCTATCTGATTTTACCCATTACCTGACTTTTTCCATTCCTCTCCTATCTGATTTTACCCTTACCTGACTTTTTCCATTCCTCTCCTATCTGATTTTACCCATACCTGACTTTTTCCATTCCTCTCCTATCTGATTTTACCCATACCTGACTTTTTCCATTCCTCTCCTATCTGATTTTACCCTTACCTGACTTTTTCCATTCCTCTCCTATCTGATTTTACCCATACCTGACTTTTTCCCATTCCTCTCCTATCTGATTTTACCCCATACCTGACTTTTTCCATTCCTCTCCTATCTGATTTTACCCATACCTGACTTTTTTAGTTCCTCTCCTATCTGATTTTACCCATACCTGACTTTTTCCATTCCTCTCCTATCTGATTTTACCCATACCTGACTTTTTCCATTCCTCTCCTATCTGATTTTACCCTTACCTGACTTTTTTAGTTCCTCTCCTATCTGATTTTACCCTTACCTGACTTTTTCCATTCCTCTCCTATCTGATTTTACCCATACCTGACTTTTTCCATTCCTCTCCTATCTGATTTTACCCATACCTGACTTTTTTAGTTCCTCTCCTATCTGATTTTACTCTTACCTGACTTTTTCCATTCCTCTCCTATCTGATTTTACCCATACCTGACTTTTTCAATTCCTCTCCTATCTGATTTTACCCTTACCTGACTATTTCCATTCCTCGCCTATCTGATTTTACCCTTACCTGACTTTTTTAGTTCCTCTCCTACCTGATTTTACCCATACCTGACTTTCTTGGTTCCTCTCCCATCTGATTTAACTCTTACCTGACTTTTTTAGTTCCTCTCCTACCTGATTTTACCTATACCTGACTTTTTTAGTTCCTCTCCTACCTGATTTTACCCATACCTGACTTTTTCAGTTCCTCTCCTATCTGATTTTAACCTTACCTGACTTTTTTAGTTCCTCTCCTACCTGATTTTACCCATACCTGACTTTCTTGGTTCCTCTCCCATCTGATTTAACTCTTACCTGACTTTTTTAGTTCCTCTCCTACCTGATTTTACCTATACCTGACTTTTTTAGTTCCTCTCCTACCTGATTTTACCCATACCTGACTTTTTCAGTTCCTCTCCTATCTGATTTTAACCTTACCTGACTTTTTTAGTTCCTCTCCTACCTGATTTTACCCATACCTGACTTTTTTAGTTCCTCTCCTATCTGATTTTACCCATACCTGACTTTTTCCATTCCTCTCCTATCTGATTTTACCCTTACCTGACTTTTTTAGTTCCTCTCCTACCTGATTTTACCCATACCTGACTTTCTTAGTTCCTCTCCTGTCTGATTTAACTTTTACTTGACTTTTTTTGTTCCTCTCCTACCTGATTTTACCCATACCTGACTTTTTTAGTTCCTCTCCTACCTGATTTTACCCATACCTGACTTTTTTAGTTCCTCTCCTATCTGATTTTAACCTTACCTGACTTTTTTTGTTCCTCTCCTACCTGATTTTACCCATACCTGACTTTTTTAGTTCCTCTCCTACCTGATTTTACCCATACCTGACTTTTTTTGTTCCTCTCCTCTCTGATTTTACCCATACCTGACTTTTTTAGTTCCTCTCCTACCTGAGTTTACCCATCCATACCTGACGTTTTCAGTTTCTCCCCCAACTGATTTTACCCATACCTGATTTTTTCAGTTCCTCCCACGACCTGATTTTACCCATACCTGACTTTTTCAGTTCCTCCCCGACCTGATTGGTTATATCTGACAGGTATCTGTAGAAGTCTTCTTGTACAAACAATCCGATGAAATTTATTTGACTAAAAAAGTCCAGCTTCATTTTGCCTGGTGCCTGTCGTAGTTTGGTTTCCATCTTCAGAACAGCCCGTGTGACTTCATGGACTTTCGCATCTTCTACCTAGTAGGTCAATCAAATAGTTATTAATGTTACCATGGCAATCAGACTGATCTAGGATCATAATGTACTACGGGACGTATGTCTTTACTTTTTAGTCTGATCATATCACCGTAAGTTTTACTTTAATTAAGGAAAGAAGGGCAAACAAATTTGCATGCATTTGCAAAAGTTGGTAACGTCAGAAAAATTAATGCATAAAAATTTCAGTTTGGGCATGTTAGTTTATGTGCACGTTCATTTTATTCAGTTTAAAAACCTTGATTGTGCACAATTTCTGTGATTTTCCAAAATACTTCTAAAGCAAACAAAATAGTATTGCCACAAAAATATGTAATTTTTAGAAAATCTTTGGTTTAGTTTTGTTTGTTAAATGTCATATAAACAGCAAGGTGTGTTAAAGAATGTGTCAGGTTTGTTGGTGAAGCCACTGACCAGCAGTCAGTACCTGGCAACTGCCTCACATGGAATCGTATTCAAACTTGTGACTCAGAAGTGGAAGGCTTGTGATAACATGGTATCAAAAAACCCTAAAGTAAAGGAAAAGTCTTTTCCAGCAGTAACTTACAGTAAAGAAAGGCCAGTAAACCCCAAAGTAAAGGAAAAGTCTTTTCCAGCAGTAACTTACAGTAAAGAAAGGCCAGTAAACCCCAAAGTAAAGGAAAAGTCTTTTCCAGCAGTAACTTACAGTAAAGAAAGGCCAGTAAACACCAAAGTAAAGGAAAAGTCTTTTCCAGCAGTAACTTACAGTAAAGAAAGGCCAGTAAACCCCAAAGTAAAGGAAAAGTCTTTTCCAGTAGTAACTTACAGTAAAGAAAGGCCAGTAAACCCCAAAGTAAAGGAGATGTCTTTTCCAGCAGTAACTTACAGTAAAGAAAGGCCAGTAAACCCCAAAGTAAAGGAAAAGTCTTTTCCAGTAGTAACTTACAGTAAAGAAAGGCCAGTAAACCCCAAAGTAAAGGAAAAGTCTTTACTTGTGATAACATGGTATCAAAAATCCCTAAAGTAAAGGAAAAGTCTTTTCCAGTAGTAACTTACAGTAAAGAAAGGCCAGTAAACCCCAAAGTAAAGGAAAAGTATTTTCCAGCAGTAACTTACAGTAAAGAAAGGCCAGTAAACCCCAAAGTAAAAGAAAAGTCTTTTCCAGCAGTAACTTACAGTAAAGAAAGGCCAGTAAACACCAAAGTAAAGGAAAAGTCTTTTCCAGCAGTAACTTGCAGTAAAGAAAGGCCAGTAAACACCAAAGTAAAGGAAAAGTCTTTTCCAGCAGTAACTTACAGTAAAGAAAGGCCAGTAAACCCCAAAGTAAAGGAAAAGTCTTTTCCAGCAGTAACTTACAGTAAAGAAAGGCCAGTAAACCCCAAAGTAAAGGAGATGTCTTTTCCAGCAGTAACTTACAGTAAAGAAAGGCCAGTAAACCCCAAAGTAAAGGAAAAGTCTTTTCCAGTAGTAACTTACAGTAAAGAAAGGCCAGTAAACCCCAAAGTAAAGGAAAAGTCTTTTCCAGCAGTAACTTACAGTAAAGAATGGCCAGTAAACCCCAAAGTAAAGGAAAAGTCTTTTCCAGCAGTAACTTACAGTAAAGAAAGGACAGAGTGTTATATGTGGGAAGTAGGCATGGGATCCGTTCCAACCACAGGTGCTGAGAGACTTCTCCGCAAACTCTGTCACTTCCTTCTGCAGCGCCCCCTGGGGGCAGAGATAGAGTATATACTCGCGAGCGTTGTTCTGGTCGAGATGAGGGTCATTCACATGTGAAAGCAGCCTGTTACACAAATACAAAAATTGTATCTTAAGACAATTCTCCTTTAAATTAATACATTGTAATAATGTAAATTTATATATAATTCTTTTATTGTTCAAATTGAAAAGAATTAATCCACAAAATATCAATGAACAACATCATACCTAATTCAATGTTGACATTAGTATACTATATAACTACATTGCTTTTCATCAGCATTTTTCTACAAGTCATTCATAGGAAACTTGTTAGCTGTACAAGATTACTTTTCATACAATGCATTAATAAGAAACATTTCGCTAGCCCAAGATCATTTTTTCATGAGACATTAAAAGAAATTTGTTACCTGGCTGTACGGTTTTAGGTTTTACCTACTACATTAATAAACAACTTTTGATCTGATTATATCTTCAATGAGACATTAATCTCCTTACCAGTCTGAGGCCAACTGTACACCACTGTCTCCTGTAGCTGCTATAGCCTTCTCCCTACAAAAACATGTCATAATATGTTCAAACTTTTAAACGATATTCAGAGCATTTAAGTATACTGAGTAAACTCTTTACCAATATATCATGGTCAGACAATACTGAGTTAACTCTTTACCAATATACCATGGTCAGACAATACTGAGTAAACTCTTTACCAATATACCATGGTCAGACAATACTGAGTAAACTCTTTACCAATATACCATGGTCAGACAATACTGAGTAAACTCGTTACCAATATACCATGGTCAGACAATACTGAGTAAACTCTTTACCAATATATCATGGTCAGACAAATACTGAGTAAACTCTTTACCAATATATCATGGTCAGACAATACTGAGTTAACTCTTTACCAATATACCATGGTACAGCACAATACTGAGTAAAACTCTTTACCAATATACCATGGTCAGACAATACTGAGTTAACTCTTTACCAATATACCATGGTCAGACAATACTGAGTTAACTCTTTACCAATATACCATGGTCATGTCAGACAATACTGAGTAAACTCTTTACCAATATACCATGGTCAGACAATACTGAGTAAACTCTTTACCAATATACCATGGTCAGTACTGACAACTACTGGTTACTATTAATATACCATGGTCAGACAATACTGAGTAAACTCTTACCAATATACCATGGTCAGACAATACTGAGTTAACTCTTTACCAATATACCATGGTCAGACAATACTGAGTTAACTCTTTACCAATATACCATGGTCAGACAATACTGAGTTAACTCTTTACCAATATACCATGGTCAGACAATACTGAGTTAACTCTTTACCAATATACCATGGTCAGACAATACTGAGTTAAACTCTTTACCAATATACCATGGTCAGACAATACTGAGTAAACTCTTTACCAATATACCATGGTCAGACAATACTGAGTAAACTCTTTACCAATATACCATGGTCAGACAATACTGAGTAAACTCTTTACCAATATACCATGGTCAGACAATACTGAGTTAACTCTTTACCAATATACCATGGTCAGACAATACTGAGTAAACTCTTTACCAATATACCATGGTCAGACAATACTGAGTAAACTCTTTACCAATATACCATGGTCAGACAATACTGAGTTAACTCTTTACCAATATACCATGGTCAGACAATACTGAGTTAAACTCTTTACCAATATACCATGGTCAGACAATACTGAGTAAACTCTTTACCAATATACCATGGTCAGACAATACTGAGTTAAACTCTTTACCAATATACCATGGTCAGACAATACTGAGTTAAACTCTTTACCAATTTGGTCAGACAATACTGAGTAAACTCTTTACCAATATACCATGGTCAGACAATACTGAGTAAACTCTTTACCAATATACCATGGTCAGACAATACTGAGTTAACTCTTTACCAATATACCATGGTCAGACAATACTGAGTAAACTCTTTACCAATATACCATGGTCAGACAATACTGAGTTAAACTCTTTACCAATATACCATGGTCAGACAATATATGAGTAAACTCTTTACCAATATACCATGGTCAGACAATACTGAGTAAACTCTTTACCAATATACCATGGTCAGACAATATACTGAGTAAACTCTTTACCAATATACCATGGTCAGACAATACTGAGTAAACTCTTTACCAATATACCATGGTCAGACAATACTGAGTAAACTCTTTACCAATATACCATGGTCAGACAATACTGAGTAAACTCTTTACCAATATACCATGGTCAGACAATACTGAGTTAACTCTTTACCAATATACCATGGTCAGACAATACTGATTAAACTCATTACCAATATACCATGGTCAGACAATACTGAGTAAACTCTTTACCAATATACCATGGTCAGACAATACTGAGACTCTTTACCAATATACCATGGTCAGACAATACTGAGTAAACTCTTTACCAATATACCATGGTCAGACAATACTGAGTAAACTCTTTACCAATATACCATGGTCAGACAATACCATGAGTAAAACTCTTTACCAATATACCATGGTCAGACAATACTGAGTAAACTCTTTACCAATATACCATGGTCAGACAATACTGAGTAAACTCTTTACCAATATACATGGTCAGACAATACTGAGTAAACTCTTTACCAATATACCATGGTCAGACAATACTGAGTTAACTCTTTACCAATATACCATGGTCAGACAATACTGAGTAAACTCTTTACCAATATACCATGGTCAGACAATACTGAGTAAACTCTTTACCAATATACCATGGTCAGACAATACTGAGTAAACTCTTTACCAATATACCATGGTCAGACTATACTCAGTAAAGTAACTCTTTACCAATATACCATGGTCAGACAATACTGAGTAAACTCTTTACCAATATACCATGGTCAGACAATACTGAGTAAACTCTTTACCAATATACCATGGTCAGACAATACTGAGTAAACTCTTTACCAATATACCATGGTCAGACAATACTGAGTTAAACTCTTTACCAATATACCATGGTCAGACAATACTGAGTAAACTCTTTACCAATATACCATGGTCAGACAATACTGAGTAAACTCTTTACCAATATACCATGGTCAGACAATACTGAGTAAACTCTTTACCAATATACCATGGTCAGACAATACTGAGTAAACTCTTTACCAATATACCATGGTCAGACAATACTGAGTAAACTCTTTACCAATATACCATGGTCAGACAATACTGAGTAAACTCTTTACCAATATACCATGGTCAGACAATACTGAGTAAACTCTTTACCAATATACCATGGTCAGACAATACTGAGTAAACTCTTTACCAATATACCATGGTCAGACAATACTGAGTAAACTCTTTACCAATATACCATGGTCAGACAATACTGAGTAAACTCTTTACCAATATACCATGGTCAGACAATACTGAGTAAACTCTTTACCAATATACCATGGTCAGACAATACTGAGTAAACTCTTTACCAATATACCATGGTCAGACAATACTGAGTAAACTCTTTACCAATATACCATGGTCAGACAATACTGAGTTAACTCTTTACCAATATACCATGGTCAGACAATACTGAGTAAACTCTTTACCAATATACCATGGTCAGACAATACTGAGTAAACTCTTTACCAATATACCATGGTCAGACAATACTGAGTAAACTCTTTACCAATATACCATGGTCAGACAATACTGAGTTAACTCTTTACCAATATACCATGGTCAGACAATACTGAGTAAACTCTTTACCAATATACCATGGTCAGACAATACTGAGTAAACTCTTTACCAATATACCATGGTCAGACAATACTGAGTAAACTCTTTACCAATATACCATGGTCAGACAATACTGAGTAAACTCTTTACCAATATACCATGGTCAGACAATACTGAGTAAACTCTTTACCAATATACCATGGTCAGACAATACTGAGTTAACTCTTTACCAATATACCATGGTCAGACAATACTGAGTAAACTCTTTACCAATATACCATGGTCAGACAATACTGAGTAAACTCTTTACCAATATACCATGGTCAGACAATACTGAGTAAACTCTTTACCAATATACCATGGTCAGACAATACTGAGTAAACTCTTTACCAATATACCATGGTCAGACAATACTGAGTAAACTCTTTACCAATATACCATGGTCAGACAATACTGAGTAAACTCTTTACCAATATACCATGGTCAGACAATACTGAGTAAACTCTTTACCAATATACCATGGTCAGACAATACTGAGTAAACTCTTTACCAATATACCATGGTCAGACAATACTGAGTAAACTCTTTACCAATATATCATGGTCAGACAATACTGAGTAAACTCATTACCAATATACCATGGTCAGACAATACTGAGTAAACTCTTTACCAATATACCATGGTCAGACAATACTGAGTAAACTCTTTACCAATATACCATGGTCAGACAATACTGAGTAAACTCTTTACCAATATACCATGGTCAGACAATACTGAGTAAACTCTTTACCAATATACCATGGTCAGACAATACTGAGTAAACTCTTTACCAATATACCATGGTCAGACAATACTGAGTAAACTCTTTACATATACCAGGTCAGACAATACTGAAAACTCTTTACCAATATACCATGGTCAGACAATACTGAGTAAACTCTTACCAATATACCATGGTCAGACAATACTGAGTAAACTCTTTACCAATATACCATGGTCAGACAATACTGAGTAAACTCTTTACCAATATACCATGGTCAGACAATACTGAGTAAACTCTTACCAATATACCATGGTCAGACAATACTGATGTAAACTCTTTACCAATATACCATGGTCAGACAATACTGAGTAAACTCTTTACCAATATACCATGGTCAGACAATACTGAGTAAACTCATTACCAATATACCATGGTCAGACAATACTGAGTAAACTCTTTACCAATATACCATGGTCAGACAATACTGAGTAAACTCTTTACCAATATACCATGGTCAGACAATACTGAGTAAACTCATTACCAATATACCATGGTCAGACAATACTGAGTTAACTCTTTACCAATATACCATGGTCAGACCATACTTATGAAGGAACGTTAAGACAAGTCAAGAACACTAATTTTCAAATTGTGATGAGTCCCAGTAAAAAAATATATATATAGGGTTCTCAAAATGTTGGTGAGACCCACAAGAAAATCATGAGTATAACTGAGTCCAGTGAATCATTAAAGGGATAATTCAGTCTAAGAGAATATTAACATTTACATATATATTGGTAATAAACCAGTTCTAATGAAAATTAGATAAGTTGGGATTTACTGTGATATGCCAAAAAAGTCCATGGTGGTGAGTGTGTGTGAAGTGTTCAAACTCGCTTGCTGTCTGTCATTACACATTGTGGTCGGATGTCTTATGTGCCAAACCCTAGCCCTTGCCAATGTAGTAAAGAATTGTTTTGTCTAGAACTACTCAAATCGCTCTTACAGTAGTGTGTTTACGTTGTTAGGTGCATGTTCTTATCTAAATATAATTTCGTCAACTCCTCAGTGGTTATGTATTGCATTTGACTAACGTACATGACTTTGGTTAGGGTGTGTGTACAGCATACATGTTATACCTGCTTAATCGTATTGATCAACAATTTGGAATTTCAACGGTATCAATCAAAAAACTTAACAATGTCATGGAATTTGTCAATATTTCTTGTTTTATGTTTCATAAGGAATATAGAACAATACATTTATGTTATATTTTGCTTCGTGGTTATGTAACAGAATTAGCCTCATTGAATTGTACCTTTAAATAAATCAACTTCTTTCATGTGCAATGCACTTTAAATTTTTGCGATCTAGATAAATTTGCGAAAGCAAATCAACAACTCAATTATATTTAATGATGTTTCAATTAAATGTTTAAATAATCATAAAGACTGATCTTTGGAAACTTAAATTGAAAAGAAAATCACTTGATTTAATAACAAGACAAGAACATTCCTCAGTTATGGGCACAGAGATTTGACAAGAACATTCCTCATTATGGTCACAGGGATTTGACAAGAACATTCCTCAGTTATGGGCACAGGAATTTGACAAGAACATTCCTCAGTTATGGGCACAGGGATGTGACAAGAACATTCCTCAATTATAAGCACAGAGATTTGACAAGAAAATTCCTCAGTTATGGGCACAGAGATTTGACAAGAACATTCCTCAGTTATGGGCACAGGAATTTGACAAGAACATTCCTCAGTTATGTGCACAGAGATTTGACAAGAACATTCCTCAGTTATGGGCACAGGAATTTGATTTGACAAGAACATTCCTCAGTTATGTGCACAGAGATTTGACAAGAACATTCCTCAGTTATGGGCACAGGAATTTGATAAGAATTCATGACACCTACAATCCATAATCCATCTTTGCATATTACAGAGTTCATTATGTTGTTAGTGAAACTCATCATTTTCTCCTATAAGTATGATGTTACGCGTACATGCGCCTTCAAACAATCGACTTCAAAATCAACACCTATCTGCAAAGGCAGATTACACTGTGAAATGCAATTAGGGAATATGGTTATCGAAAAAAAAAATTGCCTGAAAAGCCTAGATGGGCAAAAACGCTATAGCTACAGTATTTTGTACCTTCAAAATATAACCCTACAGATATGATGCAGTAAGAAAAGAAAAATAATATGATTGTTTGTAGTTTATCACTCATTTTAGGTAGATCTATTTATCATAATGTCTTTGTAGATGTTTTTAATTGTGATTATTATAATATAAAATATTCAAGTAAAATTACAAGGTGTAGATCTGCATTACGTACATCCTGAAGTTTGTGTATTAGTAACTATAAACAGTATTATGTACAGAAATCTTTACTACGGTAATATCCATCCTGTTATTAATGGCTCATGTCCATCCTGTTGAGTATGGAAGTCCATCCTGTTATGTTACCCATATATATATTCATAAAATATTCATAATCTAAAATTAAGCTTATAGTACATAATTTAACTATACTAATGTATACCATTGTACCAGAATCAGAAAAGGATCAATATAGGCACTGCCTGTGTAAAATATTTTAAATTTATGGATGGTCATCCTGTTACGTACATGTACATATGTATGTCCATCCTGTTACGTAATTAACTGTCCCTCCTGTAATGGACATTTGATATTATCCCAATATTGGAAACATTATTCTGTTTAAGCTTATCTGTATTTAAATAGTTTGTGTACTTTTACCTAAAATTGAATTTTTGTGCCAAAAAAAATTGTTGTCTGAAAAAGGCCTACCTATATAAATGTCATGTGTATAAATGTACACATAGAGATAGCTTGTAAGTTAGACCTACATTTCATGTGATCATGATCCTTTATATTTAACGTTGAATTGAAGTAAAAAGATGCCAGGTAAGTTTTTTTTATTTTTTATGTAAATGTGCACACAATACATGTTGGAACTTCCTGGTCTCAGATAAACGATTATGACCTAATTCTACAGGTACAATAGTAGTTTATTTTTTTATCTAAAACTTCCAGGGGTAGAGGTATATGTAGCCTAGAAGTTGTTTTTATAGATTTCTTATCATCTTACCACTTTGCAGTTCTGTCATCAATACCATTAGCACACTTCATTAACCATAAATAGTTGGACTTGTTTTAATTACTGTTTGTCTACATATGTAGATCTCTACTGCACTGTATTGTTTTGGGGGGTTTTGTTATCTCTCATATTAAAATAGCTGGCACAGATTCTTATTGATAAATGGTCAGACTCCAGTTACTTATCCTTCAATTTTACTGTATAGTTACTTTATCTGATATGTTTTGTCATGCCTTAGGCCTATAGTTAGACCTACATGTACTATAACTATCCGAACGATCAGTAGACCAATGCCTAGAAATGAAATAGGCTATATACTTGATCATGTTCACATTTCTGTTTACTAAAGTGACAACAGTTGGAACTTTAGCTAAAATCTAAAAAATTACATTTAGACAAAGGGTTAATGGCCAGAGATATAAATAGGTTACGTTTGGATGGAGATCGTGATCCAAAATGTGTCAGTGACTCATGTCAACAATCCGTGTAACGTTATAACATTGTTGACACCAAGATAAATGTATCGTGACGTAAACGTATTCCCTTATCAAAATAAACAATGACGCTCTCTATAACTTACGCTCTCTGTTTAGAGAATCCCATCTGTAACAAAATGTCCCTGTCCGACTTGGATTTTTGGCGTTTGATAGATTCATCTCTTCTGTGCCTCGTCGGTAGCACACCCGAAGCCATCTTACTTCCTTAAATGGAAGGGAGACAACTCTTTTCAAAGCTCCACAACAGACTAAAGCCTTGTTAGCTTGATTCTTTCCTATCAAATATTTACTATTAGTTTAGCGCTATATGGCGTTGTGCTGGTCTGTTTGATAAGCTAAAATTACATTTAAACATAGTAATAATTAATCGATGTAAATTTGGTTATATGCCACTTTGAAGAAAAAAATAGTTGGAACTTTTAAGAAATTATTGAATACTAAAATTGTGTACGTTCAAGCCCATATATATATATACAATCAATATTTTTAAATGTAATAATTATTTGGAGGGGGGATTATATATAATAATAAAATCAGAAAGACTAAAATGAAGACGATGATGATGACGATGGTATGATGATGGTGACGATGATACCATGATGATACCATGATGATGATGATGATGATGGTAATGTTTATCAATTTGATGATGATGATGATGATGATGATGGTGATGATGATGATGGTGATGATGATGATGATGATGATGATGATGATGATGATGATGAAGATGATGATTATGATGATGATGATGATGATGATGATGATGATGATGATGATGATGATGATAATGATGATGATGATGATGATGATGATGATGATGATGATGATGATGATGATGATGATGATGATGATGATGATGATGATGATGATGATGATGATGATGATGATGATGATGATGATGATGATGATGATGATGATGATGATGATGATGATGATGATGATGATGATGATGATGATGATGATGATGATGATGATGATGATGATGATGATGATGATGATGATGATGATGATGATGATGATGATATGATGATGATGATGATGATGATGATGATGATGATGATGATGATGATGATTATGATGATGATGATGATGATGATGATGATGATAATGATGATGATGATGATGATGATGATGAATGAATCAAAGGATTCAAGTAGGTACTTTAAAAAGCTGCAGAAGTTATCTACACATGACTATACATTTTACTTTGAAAATACAATATAATGAATACATACTACCCATTCCGCATAGAAGGTACATACTGTAGATACCCCGCTTTGGTTCGTTGTATATCCTTTCCGTCCCGTGTTTCAAAATTCCAAATTCCACAAAAGTCTTGAGTTGCTGAAATCCAATGAATCCATGATTTTCAGTAACCAACGCCACACTCCTCAATCCTTATTTATATCCTTATTCAAGCCCGATGATATTCTACAAGTTTCCAGATTTTCTAGAAACTTTTATGAATAATTTACAAACTAAATTAGAACGTTTTAGATAGAATTAACACTACACTGTTCAGTGGTAAGAGGCGTGACCATCGCTCCCTACCAAAGGCGGTCTGATTACTGTACAACCACAGGCGTTTGGCTCTATAAACATTGTTCTTCCTATATATGCGTGTATTAATGTATTACATATACAGAAAGAGAAAAATGTCTATAGAGTAGAGCCAAACGCCTGTGATCCAAATCATTGGTTCGACATTGTGCAGCATCCGCAGTACTGATTGGGAATTAAAGTTTAATTATTTCCATTGCTCGGGAGGAGATGATAAGTGTAGTATTAACGGTATCACTAATAACATTCCGGGCTCTCCAGATCACCCAGCTAGTTTTACATTTTGCCAAAAATAAACGCCAATTCGGTTAAGTTAAAACTTTTTACTACGATCCATGATACATGTGAAATTGCATTGAACAAATTATCAACAGCAGAGATAGACTAAACCCGGTCGTTTGGGCAAGGACCTAAAATACACTCAAAAGGGTACTATCGGCGAGTTCAACATAAAAAACTCGTGATCTGCATGGCTCAGCTAATATTTCATGTCAAGAAGGAACAAAGTGGGGGGAAATGATGAGTTCCCGGAGAAAAAACAACCGACCTACTGTCAATTTCCTGACAATTGTCCCTTGCAGGCACATTGAACGAAAATAATTAACGCATGTACCGACCTACTGTGTTTTCCATCTGGATAGAGGACTACATTACCTGTAGAAATCTTTTGAGTTGTACAATATTGCAGCAAATGGACAATATTTAACATGTCTCTGTAAGCGGGAGGTTTAATATTTATATACCGACTATATAGCGTCGGGTTAAGGTAGACAGGTCAACAGATACAACGACTACATTGTTGTCTACAAGATTGTTTGCCAAATGTGGTTACAGATCTGTAGTGGAGTGACCATTGTTTTAATAGGTGCGATCTAACAGATAGCCCGTCCTGTATTGAGAGGCAGTCGGCTAGCACATGTCTATACCCACAGCCTGGGACGTGTACGCTAAAACTCTGAGCTGGAGACCATGTTGTATACATGTATCTACAAAAAGGTCTATTGAAACATCCACAATGTAAAGACAATGCTATTTACATTAATCAATAAGTGTTATAGTACCTCAGGTCCAGGCGAAAGGTTCGGATATTGTCTTAGCGAGTTTGATATTAAATCTAATCTTGTCATAAAACAAATATTTATAAAAGTGTGAACTCTCTGTCAAATTTTAATAACCTTTCTACGCGGGGACACGAACTCTTATGTTTTTCTGTGACGTATGGAATATTAGAAATTTTTTATATTATACGTGAATAATTTTGACGTCATTTTGTTGTTGTACGTATATTATAATATCAATAAATTTACATTCAGATAAATAACACTTGTGTATTCCAATCGCTACATTGGGAATTAGATATGTGCAGTTACTCACTCAATGAATTCCGAAGTACATGTACCCCGGGGGTGAGTTTCGGATTGTGGACAAAATTTGATAAAAGTTATGATAAAGCACACACATTGAGTATTACATGTGTTTTATTTGTATGTGTGGATTATACGGACACGTGTTGGTTGTGATGGGTGACACCTAACCCCCAAAACATATCTCGACATCAGAAAAAATAACACAACTTTCTTCCATGTACGGAAGGTTTTGAAGGAGTTAGGAAGATTCACATTATTTGTTTGATGGAACCATTGTAATGCCACTGTTGTCAAAGCAACGATAAACAAACTACAATCAGGAATAAGAGATTTAATTGGTGAGTAGAAATTAATATTTTAAAAGAACTTCTGAATTATCGAAAATTTATGTTATTATCTCATTCTGACGACTTACGACCTTATGTCAAAAATTTAAGCATTATATATCCGGCGTTCAAACCAACGTTATAGCAAATAGTTCCCTTTACAGCGGGGTTGGTTTGCTTTCATTAAACAGCCAGGGTCATTAAAGGACATGCCATGTTTAGGAGGCAGATGAAAGCCATTATACCAAGAGAAAAATAATCGACCTTCGGCAAGTACTTGTCAACTGTCCCACATAGAATTCGAACTCGCGACTCAAAGGTGGAGCGCTTGTGGTAACATATCTGGACATCTTAATTACTCGGCCACTGTATAGCCTACCTTCTTATTGAAGTAAAATAAGAGCTATCTTGTGTGTCCGTACAGATTTAACCTCCTCGTCCGGAATTAGTGATGACCCAAGTGTTTGTATGTACAGCAAAATCTATGGTTAGGATCGACTCAGTTGTTCGCGTGTACAGTAACACCTGATAAGCTTCGATTCATTTGTTCGTATATGTACAGTAAAACCTATCATTAATATCCCAAGGGTTAATATGTAATATACCGCAGACTCCCAAAGCATATACATATTTTCACGCACCACAAAACATCGAAAAACAAAGGATGCTGTCCTTTTAAACTGTTAATAACACGTTAATCTAATTAACCAAAGTTTAATCAATCCAGTACTTATATTCACCCCTGTGGAATACCAACCCTGAAGGCTGTGTGTGCGACTACAGATGTGACAGGGAGATTGGTCCTTTATTGTACATTAATTCAATAACGGTAGACTATCTAATGGTGGACTGTGTAGCTTTGAAGTTGGACTTCGCATTGTAATTTTCAAATGAAGTTTCTGCAGACCTGCGATTGGTCATTTTTCCCATGAATTGCCTTCAGTTTTGCTATGACAATATTCCTGGGTGGGCATAACGACAGAAGCATGATAAAGCTCCTAGTAAAACCTCTAACTTCTAGATGCATTCTTCAAGAAAAGAAAACTTGTAAGTCAGAACTTAGAAGAAATGCGTTAACACAGTACGAGTCCATTTTTCCTTCTATCTATTCCCACGGCAAAATTAACTCACGTTGTCAACTTCCTAGACAGAAACTTGAAATCACTTGAAGTTATGTTACTATGTAAATATATAAGGGCGACTCGATTTGCATTTGACTTATTCTAATTTTATTTCATTTTTTATTTCAGAGGAGTCACCCAGAAACGTCATAATTCAACGCCATGTCTTCTCAGCAGAGTCGCAAACAGCGGGCTGACGCTTACCTACAGAGGACCAATATTGATCTCCTTAATTGTGTAGACGAAATGAGACTCAAAAGAGACGACCTCCAGAAGGACATTAAAAACCTCAAGGACGAACAGTCCAAACTTCAGTATGATCTTGGAATGATGACCACGCAACTAACTAAAATAAACGAAAGCTTGTGTAAAAAGTTAGTAGAGCGCGAGAGATTTGATAGTTTGATTACTGACTATGAAACTGCTTTTAATCAGATAGTATCTGGGTCGGAGTCACTTCTCGCCAACATGCGCAAAACTCTAGGTTCAATCGCTCCAGAATTCCTGACATGCGGGGAAGATGCCGATCAGATTTCTACCACTTCCCGAAGATCAAAGTCGTCCAGGCAGTCACATAGTAGCGTAGGCTCGCATGCGCATACACGTACCGACATGTCACGTGGGACTTCGTTGCCACGTGTAGATACACGTGCATCTGACTCGAGATCAGACATTCAGACAGACAACCGTGTGGAAACTAGGACTTCCCAGTCAAAGGGAGAACAATAGCAAAGCATTCACTAGGGGAGGGAAGTAGTGTTTGTAGAAATTTTTATATCAAATATACGTTGACACACGAGCATGAATGATGAAATTGAGTTTTGAACATGTAATTTACATTAAAGTAATTCTTTGCACATTTTGTACTATTTAAGTGTATGTTATATTTTCGTTAACTCCCGCCATTGAAGTTTTTCGTAATAGCAATTATTCGGATTGAACAACAGAGATTTTTTATGGAGTAAATGTCAAAATGCGAAGGCAGTATAGTATAGTTATTTAGTTATTGTAAAATTTCATTACTACCCATGGGACACATTTAAGAACAAAGAACACAGCAATCCATACACTGTTAACGTTTTTATTTATTTCGTCCATGATAATCAAGTTCATGGTAATACAAACGAATTAATACTTCGGAAACAGATTATATTTGTATACACAAACACAAGAAAATATTGCACAACAGAGAGCTACTATAAGGTATGTTAAGACGAATAATAAACAGATGGTAATCGTTGATGAAGTTTAAAGGATGATAAACAATAATGTGATATTTCTGTATTTACAACATAATACTAAAATGATACATAGGATTACAAGTTTACTTGTTCATAATGATAACGCTAACGTATCGATTAAAATCAAATGCCTGGTGCTCTTGACGAGTTTTCATTTTTTATTCTAAATAGAACCTAGCCATTACAGAAAAGGTAATTTTCCACAGTAGCCTATCTCATCGTCGGTTATCGACGTTACCAGTCTACGTTTCCGATGACGCAGCCCATGTTTAATAATATAAGCAAGTTTAACAGACTAATGTTAATGTGCCCCACGGACTCGGTTATAACCGGAACAAGGTCATAGCAAACCCCATCAATCAATCATTCAAGCACATATTATTTTGTGCCACATACGTTTGCTCCTGCAAGTTACGCCAGTTATATTATCCTGATGTCCAAAAACCTAGACCATAATAAGCAACGTCCATCTTACAAAAATAACCGCCAATTCAATCATGCATTGTCCTGGACCAAGCTCATCACATATTGTTCAGGGCAAGGCCCATAGCACAATGGTAAAACTTAAATACATATCACATATTATATAATATCCTGATCCACGCCCATATAACATATACAAGACTATCGCACAACGTTGGCCTGAGCAACGTCTATCACATGTGCGTCCTGAGTCTGAACCAAACTCGTCGCATAGTTTTAAGTAACGTCTATCACATGTGCGTCCTGAGTCTGAACCAAACTCGTCGCATAGTTTTAAGTAACGTCTATCACATGTGCGTCCTGAGTCTGAACCAAACTCGTCGCATAGTTTTAAGTAACGTCTATCACATGTGCGTCCTGAGTCTGAACCAAACTCGTCGCATAGTTTTAAGTAACGTCTATCACAGTTTGTCTGCATGACACTGGGCTATCACACGTGCGATCATGAGACACGACTTTCACATATAATTTTTGGACCACGCCCATTAGGCCCATAGGCGGTTCTGAGACGGGCTACGCCCATCGCACGATACTTAATGATACGCCCATCAAAAATCCATGTGACCTGACTACCACACGAAGTTCCACAACAATAGTAAATACGTTTTAATCCTTAGTCACACGTAATAGTCGAACACACGTATGGAGAGAGCAGCGTTGGAGAATGTTGTATCCTCTGTGACCTTGACCCCTGAACTTCCGTGTAAGTGACCGAAACAGTGAAGCTTTGGCCTACAACAAATAAATGCGTCAAAATTAAATAAAATCAACCCGCCTAACAGGAGATAAAACGATCTTGGGCTACCATCTTTTCATGTTTTCGGGAGAGAGAAAGAAAAAAACAAAAAATGAAGTTTGCTCATCTCATGTAGAGGTCTGGTATCTGAGAGCATTTGGACTGTATTATGAAGTCTACATACCTTACTCTGTTTGATATTGTTTCTCGAAGTCTTTGGCATCCCTGATGGAATAATCCCTCGTGTATTTTCGAACAGACATCGCACGTGCCCCTTCTTCTCCTCCGGAAGAGCGAAAAGCCCTCTCTGCGCATATCTTGAACACCAAACGGAGGTATGTGTGTCACCAGTACGTCGGTTTCTGTAGGAATGTCGTTCCAGTGATGTTCAAACTTTCCCCATTTTCTCACAAAAGCTCGGTTATAAGATTTCCAATTATATGCTGTCCATGGAGATCCATAAAAATGTATTCCTTCGACAGTAATACCAGAATCTTGTAAATACGTCACTTCCGGTAACATCTTTTGAACATCCTCTTGTTTCCGTCCCGCTATCGCCATGTCATGGTTACCAGCGACAAATATTTTATGTTTGTGTGGAACTTTACTGAAAAAGTCATTGATTTGTCTAATGTGTTCATTGTAGTCTGGGGTCTTGGCAACTCGTGACCAGCCGATGGTGCAAAAATCTCCGGAATGGACGAGTATGTCCCCGGCCGGAAGTCGTTTTAGGTACTCGGCGTGATGTAAATGTGTGTCTGATACGTGCACAATCCGGACTCTCTTCTCCCCATCACCGATTTTTATTGGGGTTACGTCATCTTCCGCCATTTTGTTTTAAAATATTTGAATGATTGGTGGGAGGTCTATCTAAAAATAAAAAGACAAATCACAATAAGTTGCAAATCAAGTCGGTCTATCAACAGAGATTTGTGAATGAGACACAATCTTACAACAACAATTAAAACAGTAGCTATCAAGTGAAGGTAAACTACCAGAAACATATTATACATAATATGCAATTTTACCTAGTTTTTCGAAAATCGGGCATTCAAAACCGGAAGTGGGTTTCAGGCGCGGATCCAAGGGGAGGGGGGGGGGGGGGGCCGGCGTACGCCCCCCCCCCCCCCCCCCCCCCCTCCGGCGCGGATCCAAGGGGAGGGGGGGCGGACCCCCCCCCGCCCCCCCCCCCCTAAAATAGGAGAGAGAGAAAAAGAAAAAGGAAAAAGAAGGGAAAAAGAAAGAGGGGAAGGAAGGAAAAGAAGGGAGAAAGAAAAAAAAGAGGGAGAAAGGGAAAAAATTAAGGAATTAGATAAAGAGTGAGAATTAGACAGAAAGCTCAATTTCCTACCTTTATCGTTTGATGTTATCATTTTAAAATCTAAATGTATTCGACTTTGTGGTACATACATGCATGAACATACTTGTATCCAGGCACAATGGAATAATTATATTATTTTTTCGTGTAAGTTAAGGTTTTATCTCCATCGCTTAAAAGGTACAATGTAAATCCCTTCAAGTATTTACTTTTTCCAAAAAAAAAACGATAAAATCCCAATATATTAGATAATTTATTGTCATTAATATTCAATATTGACAGGTTATATCTCGATATCCTTAGCAATAAAAGAAAAGGGGGAGGGGGTGGGTGGAAGGAATTGTAGCTGGCCATGAGTCTTCGCTGGTTGACTATATGTCATGCCCTTCGTTTTCCAGGTTGTAAATGATATATTACACATTTTTGAATCAGCATTAAAGTCCTGTATTAAATCCGACTATCAATTCACAAATGTGTGCGTACTTTCAAAACGCCAGTTACAAGATCACTACTGACGCCGAATGCTTCTAGAAGCCTTTTATTTGTCCTAAGAAAATGTGTGTAAAGAAAAAAGTGGAATGCGACAGAAAATGAGAGCTTCTAGGGTCTGGGTGCACCCCATGGCCAGATGCCTTCCTTTTTTGTTTCAATAAAAACATTTCTTAACGATAATGTTATAAGATAGGCAAACGATGTTAAAAAATTAATGCACATGACAAAAGGCTCCCTATTAGAAAACAGGATGATAGCAATGGTTCCTGGCACCGTATGGCCATAGACAAGACCACTAGCCTTCTTTTCTTTCGTTGTCCAATACACGAATTATGAAGATTGTGTAAGTTATGGAAAATGAATTATCTAATCTGACAGATAATGTATAAAAGTAAAAGCTTATATCGTTAAAAAAGTTCACATACACTTTCATTAGTCCTATAAAAACCTTCAATAGGCGACCCCTAACTGCAATATTGTAGCTCAAAAGACTTTTAGACTGAAAATGGTGTCTTCTTTAGAGCTACAATTGTTCCCTTTTACTTTAAAACCTTCAAAAAAGTATGAAAAACTGTGCCGGAGTGATTTTCGGAGGCAGTGCTCCACTGCGATACATAGGGACCAATTCGTACCCGGCCTAAAGGCATAGTAGGCCGGGTACGTATATTCGTTCTAGGCGGCCCCCAGACCCCCATCCTTTTCTTTGCTTCGTGCCTCTATGAATAGATATTCAGATTTTAGGCAGTGCAATTCTGTAACTTTATATTCAAAATATGACATTAGACGTCAAAAATAATAAACGAACATTTTTACATGGCTTCAATTATTTTTTGGAAAAAGTGTACATTTATTCGAGGGCTTCTGGGGGCCTAGGCGGCCCCCACCCAGACCCCCGCCCTTCTTCGCTTTATGTCCATATAAATATTAAGATTTTGATATTGCAATTCTGTAAGTAAAAAAAATTAAATCAAAACTTCAAATAAAAAATATGACACTTGACACGAAAACCATAAATAAACATCCTTAAATGGCTTCAATTATTTTCTGGAAAGTGTGTTATTGAAATCCTCAGAATGCAGGATTTTGCACCATTTATTCGAGAGCTTCTGGGGGCCTAGGCGGCCCCCAGACCCCTCGCCTGATTTGCTTTGTCCCACGCCCCCTCTAACCTCAAAACCTAAATCCGCCACTGGGTTTTGTTTTATTAATAAATAAGTAAAAAAAAATTTCTATCCAAAATCGTACTCAAACCATCTGAAAATTATTGAACTGATACAACATATCAAAGTCATTCTTCTAAATTCAACTATTTAAGAGTTTATCTAAAAAGACCTAAGCACATACAGAGGTACATCTGCCGATCGTAAAAATGGAGGAGTTGCCAATCTCTATGTATATATGTTTCTGAAAATACGCGCACGTGGTAACTCAAAATGAGGCGGCATGCAAGATGAGGCGAAAAAGTCTAGTACGGGTCTATCAATATTTCGAAATACAGAGAAAACGAAACCGGTTTATATCAAAACATGAGGCAGCTAATGATTTTCAATAGACGTTTAAGCCTAAGTTTACACTATGAACATGAATACTGTATTCATCGATATCGATGCCGACTTCTTTGAAATGACGTCATCCTCGATAAAATTACATCAGCTGTTTTGAAACAGTACTAAATAAAGGAAACGTAAATCCTATTTGATCGTAATTGACTTCCTGTTATTTTTCTCTAATTCTGATTATATGTGTTATATAGTCATATTTTCCGTTATCATAGGCACGCCCTCACAAGCACCGACGGTTCGATGGGTCTTATACAAGAAGATAAAACACGAAAATACCGCAGTCTCCCAAAACACGCACCTCGCACTTCCCACACGCTATACACTGCATACATCGGAGGCCGTCCATACAAACAAACAAACATACAAAAGCTCGACGGGTACCGCCTTTGACTAAGAAGACTAAATTATATTCTGATAAAATGTCTTATATATGTATTACTTTTGGTTGTTCTTGTTTATATCCGTAGTTTAGATATAAATAAACGTAATAATTGGACCTAGTCTACCGGATAGTCTTTATAATGTACTTATGTAGTCTTTATAATGTAAACTGTCCCTGTGGGTAACGGATCACTTTACGAGTTACTCCCCCTTAACTATCGCTCATAGACGTTGCATTTTATGCATTTCCTCCATATTCTGTGTACATGTGTTACAAACATTATAATCAGCAGGAATACATCCTATTCTGTGTTTGTGTAATATTTGTTGTCACACACATGAACATGTCCCGCATTGGTTGATATACTTGTGTTACTTTAGCAAGTATTCTCTCTTGCCATGACGACGTAAGTGAATTTATAATTTACACGCCTACTTTCACAATATACATGCCTAGCCGATCCTATGGCATATATACGAACCAATGCGACCTACATTTACGTTTTTATCGTATCTCCGTGGCTGAAACACGATCTCTGATTAACGTATATACATAAGAGTCGTCCTGATATCATTCTATACATGTGTTTCCCAGATCTGTACATGCCTTGTGTACATATTAGCGCCAGAAGAAACTCGATTGTCATTACCAATAATTGTGGAAGTATAAATCTATGATAAACGTAAATGATAAGAAGACTTACCTGTTCGATACAGATCTGGTATGGTCTGTGTTGTTCGATTCCTGTCCTAGTACTGATCTATACATATTGGTATTTTTATATTTAAATCTGACTCATGGTACAGTTTACGTGTATAGTTTAGAGTAAATTCTAAAAATAGCCACAGCTATATTGACATACACCGTTCATTGTGTATATATATATGTACATGTGATAAGAATGTATATATCACTGATTCACTGTATGGTAAGAATTTGGTAAATAAATCTTCAGTAATATCACTTACAGGTTATGATAGTCCGCTAAACCTGCCTATATTATTATTATATTATTATTATAATATATAGGCAAAAAAATGATAATACTAATAATATAGACGGATTTAGCAGACTAAGGTTATGAAACAGAAGCACGTAATAAAGCGCATAAAGAAATCGATCGATTCATTATTATGGGAATTTAATTGTTTAAAATAGAAAAAAAGAATTTAGTCAACAAGGAGATTCATAAAAAATTCGAAGATGGCGAAATGGAAATTGTAAAATACATGCATTAGAGAATTCATTTTCAGAAGACAAATAAAAACACTGTATGAATTTATGCAAAGTGATATTGACTGACACATGGAATGCAATAGGTAAATACTGGTTAATTAAGCTACATTGTATATATCATGTGATCATATATGTAAGAAAGTCAAATGCTTATTTCTAGGTGATCTAGAAATGTTTATAAAATCGAAGAAAAGGAAGATTGTATCAATAGATTATGCTCAGAATATTTACTCAGATAAAAAGGATTAAGGAATGAGCTACAGAATGCGAGGCCAGTGAATTCAGATTGAAAGAAATCGTAATAAATTAGTTCAGTATAAATGATTCACAGAATGAAGGCACCAATAAATCAAGAATGAGAAAGAATAAGTGAATGATTGGAATTTTAAAGAGAATATAGAAAAACAAATGGGAATTAGAGCCCTCTAGCAAGAGGAAAATAATGTACGGATGCTGAGTCCAGGGCCCCAACCCTGGCAGTCATCTGTACTTATCATGTCTGGGGAATATTTTCTATTTTTTTTTTTTTTTTTTTTTGCGTTTTGTATAACTTTGTTGAATCTAACTCTGTAATTCTACTAATGAATACTGGTACATTTATAAAATTTGGTCCTTTACTTTGGAAAATCAATTAGCATAGAAACTCCATAATAAGCCTTATTACAAATTGTAAACAATAATCGATCTACGGCAACAATGCGACAGTGAAATATTCTATCACAGTGTATATGGTGTAAAATGGTTATAATTGGACTTAGTTGAAGACCGGATTCATAACAGACATTTCAATACTTGTATTTTGAATAACCAGCTGTCATCGGAATTTTGCTGAGAATTTTGTTTTTCTTTCTCCAAAGTAGATTTTAATTTACAATAATGTGTACAAATGTGGTATCTAGAAGGAAATATTTTGACGCCAAATATCTATTCAGATTTGTTCATATTCTATTTGATTGCACTACTTCGGCTTTAACTGGAGATATTAACTTTCAATCCCCAATGATCTTATACGTCTAAAGTATCTTATCCTGTAAGGTGTTGTATTAATATACGAAACTATGGTGTTTTAAACAGACAAGCTTTAACAATATTGGTTGTAACTCGAGCAGATTCATTTCCACATGGAAGTTTTTTTTCTTCAGATATTGAAAAAATGAAAAGTTTCAGGAACATGTCTTACATGCTATTAATGATTGTCTGAAGAGGATATTCAACACTGTCAAAGCGCCTGCCATGCAAGCTGTTTAAGAGGAATGTGAACAACTCAAGAATGACATTCAGGCCAGTGTGAAGGTCAAAACTCAGCAGCAGCCAATGTAGACCGAATCATCTGTCTCTAAAAATGAGCTCCTTTTCTTTTTGTTGTCGTTTATTGACAATAAAAATAAAGCGAGCTCATTTTAAGATACCGAATGAGCCGAAGATCCTTATTTCTTTAAAATAAATTTCAGCTGACGATAGCTCGCCACAGTAGACTAACAGATAGATACATATTTTAGCTGTTAGCAGAGTATGGACTGCTATTTCTAATAAAGTACTGAAGAGATATATCTCAAAGATTGAAATACAGATCCTTATAACAACTCCATACGATAGAGAATCTGACAATATCCCATTAAGGGTCATCTTCGGATGACCTTTACACCACGTGTAATTCAGATCAAATGCTTTCTCTGCACGTTGCTATATCAATAGACAACGCCATTTCGCCCCAACATATATGTACATATACGATAAGCTTTGTTGTGGCCTTTGGGCGAGATGACTACGTACACGGAAATAGTTCTGACAGATTTTCAAACTATTTCGTCCCCTGAAATTCACTGTCAAAATTTTGCCAGCAGCACTTTGATTGGCCATTTCCAAAGGTTGACTGGATATGACCCCCTAATGGGATTTTCTTAGATCCTCTGAGGCTCTTATCCAACGTAATGATAATAAGGATCTGTATTTTAATCAGATTGAAATTTCACATGCAGGTTTCCCTAGTGCCCTAGCTATGCATATTGTATTTTGGGACCGATTGGTGAACAAGATGGCCGACAGGCCGCCATCTTGAATTTTGATAGTTGAAGTTTGTTACTGCTATTTCTCAGAAAGCACTGAAAGGATCTGTCTCAAATTTCTCTGCAGGTTCCCCTTGGGCCCTAGTTCTGCATATTGCATTTTGGGACTGATCGGTGAAGAAGATGGCCGAACGGCCGCCATCTTGGATTCTGAGAGTTAATGTTTGTTACCGCTGTTTCTCAGAAACTACAGAAGAGATCTCTCTCAAATTTCATATGCAGGTCCCCCTAGGGCCCAAGTTTTGCATATTGCATTTTGGGACCGATCGGTTAACAAGATGGCCGACAGGCCGACATCTTGAATTTTGGTACTTGAAGTTTGTTACCACTATTTCTCAGAAAGTACTGAAGGAATCAGTCAGATTTATATGCAGGTCCCTAGAGGGTCTACGATGTACATATTGTATTCTGGGAGCGATCGCTGAAGAAGTCCACAAGGCCGACAGGACGCATCTGCAGATATATTGTACAATGGCTTTATTAGTTAATAAATAAATAACTAACAGAATGAATCATAAAAATTTATTATGTTTTCATAGGCTATTTACCAGATAATACACATTTAGATGTTTAAGGTGTGCTATCACCCATTTTGATCACTATGGTATGAAGCAACAACACCCTCTACAACACATACCTTATTAATGTATCTTTTTACAGTCATAAAAATTCAATAAATGTTTATATTAACTTCAATTAACAGCCAAGGTAATACATATACATGTATGTGTATATTCAGAATTTTTAGTGCAATTCATCAATTCAGGTATTTATAAATGCCCTGTCCAGCACAACATTCTTTTGTTATATAGATACTTCAATATTAAGAATTTTCTAGTACAAGTACAACTGTTTATAAATACATGTACAACGTAAACAATGACAATGGACAAACATTTAAACCATTCAACATCATGGTCTTTACAGGAGTGGGTAATTAGTTTATGTGTTGTTATATATTGCACATTTCAGAGTGAGGGATATTGAAATTCCTGATACATGTACCGGTATATCATATACATGTACATTTTCACAGTACGGTAATTTATTTCATCATCTAGTTCATATTCTACTTTTCCTTTTTAGTTGGTATTTGTTTGCATTTTACTGCAATTAAATTTTTGCAATTTATATCTTTTGCAAAATACACCAAATTTGATGTAAAAACACCAAATTTGATGTAAAAATAATAAGTTGGTGTAATGTATGATTTTTTTTTTAATTTAATGATCTTTGAGAGAACAATATTGATAATTGGTAAATGAAGTAATATAATATCAGTTTACAATAAATTACCGGTAATGCAAAGATACATGTTATAACATACATAATACTCTCTCTGCTATGTAAATTTCTGGCCATGGTCTGGCAATCTTATACATGATACAATTTGTACCAAGGAAGTTAAATTAAGGTATCAATAAATACTTAATCATTAATTCCCCCAAAATGTCAAAGCAAATGTTTAATCCTTCCAAAGAATAAAAGAAAATTGTGAAATATAGTTTTATATTACAAATATACACTGTATTGCAATTTTATTTATCAGGGGGGAATATTGAAATGTATTCATATTTGCTAAAAATTACCCAACATGTTCATGACTTGATGATTTTGATCATAACCCTAAAACTCAACAGTCTATATAATTGATGAGCAGTAGTCACATCAGTTTTTATTGAAATTAAACAGCATCATTGGTTATGGTTAAGATCATTGACAACATGATATCACAGCTGAATAGCCATATCATATAATAATTGTAATAATTAAAGGGTATGTAAATAAATGGAATAAAAAACAAGGAGGTCTGAAGCTATAACACATCAGGAAAGATCAGTTGTGAGTTCCTGGTAATGGCACCAGTCCTCCACAGTTCACTTAGGCACTGAATCTGAGTACCATACTCTTCATGTAGCTCTGTAAAGCTCTTGTGTCTTAATTCTGTTGGTTCGTCATAGTAGGCATTATCAAAATTCAGGAGCTGTCCAGTTTTTGATCCATTTGATTCTAAAGTATCATTTGCAGAGGAATTAAATGGATTGAATCTCTGGTTGGAAATTCTTCCTTGAACACCATTGGAGGAATCCTCATCTATTGTCAATCCTAAAAGGTTGTGAAAATCGGAATCACGAGAATCGGCTGAAAAACTCTGATATCGAGAGGATACCATTTTACTATCACGCTTAGCCTGTGCCACAAGTCTTTCCTGTGTCTCTGAATTCATTTCCTCGATCTGTTGTTGCAAGTCTGCAACCATCAACTTCATGTAGTCATAACTTGCACATGCTAACACTTTCATCCATGCTTCCATTTCTTCCTGTGTGTCTGCCGCCAAAGTGTAGGTGCGAGAGTGACTTCCTGGAAACACTATCTGGAATGTAAATCCGTCTGTATTCTCGGCTAACTCTATTGTACAGCCCTCTAATACAATCACCCCTATAGGCTCTTTGTCCGACCTCCTTTCGTAGTAGAACAAGAGGTTACCTTTTAACACAAACCATCTCTTCTGAAATCCCTTGTTTACCTCCCCTTTCTTCAGCAATGGACCTTCCTTGTCTGCAGGTGCCCCTGATCCCGCAAATTTTACCAAACTTTTCTCGTTGATTTTCATTATTCATGAGAAGTGCGATACCTTATTTATATAGCACTAGCAATATGTCCATCCAAACCCGCGTATCGTTTTTGCACTCGGACCGACTGTGCAGACGAGACCTCACTCCTTTTGATTTATGACAGAAGTTCCATGATGGACAAACGATATTTATTGTCCATCCGATTGATTTTTCAGTGTAACATTGCAAATATGTTCACAATACTTATAATCACATCACCCAAAATAGTACTTCAGGTGAGAAATGCAGTGCAGACGTCAAAACCACAGGTAGGTTTCCTCATCTCAATCATCCACAACCTTGTTCAAATCCTCAGTTACAAAGCGTCTCAATGACTAAGATTTGATTATGTTCGGCACACCTCGCGTTTCTGGTTTAAAATCGTATCGGTAAGTCCGAAAGCGCACATGACAGATCATGTGATTGTTCAAAATGGCGGGTAACCTGTTGTTGGTTTTCTGTTTGTTTTTCATTGCTGTTTGCAATGGCAACTCTTCTCCTTCCGTTGCCTACGTATCATACGACAATGGAAAATTCATCATTGCCGAATCATCAAAGCCGACAAACATTATTGCGACAGGACTTTTTCGCAATGAAGTAAATACCACAGGGTAGGTAAAAACTCACAAAATAAAAAGGCCTCCTACACTCCAATCGGACAATATCGTAAACTTCTATGTTAAGTTTCATGAAACGTAGTTGTAGATACAACATATGACATATGTAGATAAAATATACATTGGGAGGGTGGGGTATTCCAACAACTATGTTACACAGATTCACATTTTGACATTGTGGGTGTTGAACTGGTAGCACTGCTTACAAAGCTGGCTATATTGTAGAAGAACAGTGAAAAAACACATAATTACAGTCGAGTACCCTACCAGGAATCGAACCCGGGTCTCCGTTTTGAAAAACTACGGCTCTATAGACGAACCAAAGAAGCGTGCTCCATCAGCTGAGTGACTTATCCAATAATATTAGATCTCGATATTGAGAAACTTCTGATGAGCAATACCGAGATCTAATTCCCGACCCCTATTTTAGTCGAAATACTTGAAGATATTACAAAATGTATGTTAATAATGATATTTTTACTTTCTGTCACCATTATGTAATATGTAACTACTGAGTAAAAATGGCGACCAGGTGGACTTACAAATAGTGGTAGGGGTAAAGAATTGTCTAGATTCTGTGTAAAAGTGCAATAGTGACGTTTTGTATGTTGGATTTAACATATAAAATGTAAACATAACTTGAAATTATGAATTTATATCGGGCCCATTTCTGCACCGTGTGAATCCTGCCTCGATTATTAGAGGTTAAACACAACGTAATGATCAAAAGTGTCTTGTGCTATACCTCTAACAATGTTGGAGTACTGAGTGACCAACCAACAACGTATTAAACTTTTACAATATAGCTAGGCTATAACAAAATCTGATAACACATAGAGGACAAATGTAAACAAAAATGTTATATCTGGTCACAAAATTAGCATACACATTGAAAATCAAATGACGAATCGGCAAAATTAAATATTTTTGTCATCAAAGATCATTTCTGGTGATTTTATTTATTTCATTGTCGCAATATTTGGTACTCGAATCCATGTATACCCTTGTGTACCAATGAAAAAGAGAGAAAATACCACTTTTTAGCCCACCATCATCAGATAGTGGGCTATTCAAACTGCCCTGCATCTGTGGTCCGTCGTCTGTGGTGCATCCTTAAACAATACTTGTTATCACTATTTCTTAAAAACTACTGCAGGGAATTTGTTCAAACTTCACATGGAGGGTCCTCTTGGTCCATATTTGTGCCATACAGATTTTGAGGCTGATCCGAAAAACAAGATGGCCACCAGGCAGCATCTTGGATTTTGGCTGTTGAAGTTTGTTATCGATATTTCTTGAGAATGACGGAAGGGATTTTGTTCATATTTCACATGGAGGTTCCCATTGGTTCCTAGTTGTGCCATAAAAATTTTGAGGCTGATCTGAAAAACAAGATGGGCACCAGGCAGCCATCTTGGATTTTGGCAGTTGAAGTCTGTTATCACTATTTCTTGAAAACTATGGAAGGAATTTTGTTCAAACTTCACAAAAAGAATACCATTCATCTCTTCTTGTGCCATACAGATTTTGAGGCTGATCGATAAAAAAGATGGGCGCCAGCCAGCCATCTTGGATTTTGGCAGTTGAAGTTTGTTATCGCTATTTCTTGAGAATGACGGAAGGGATTTTGTTCATATTTCACATGGAGGATCCCATTGGTTCCTAGTTGTGCCATAAAAATTTTGAGGCTGATCTGAAAAACAAGATGGGCACCAGGCAGCCATCTTGGATTTTGGCAGTTGAAGTCTGTTATCACTATTTCTTGAAAACTATGGAAGGAATTTTGTTCAAACTTCACAAAAAGAATACCATTCATCTCTTCTTGTGCCATACAGATTTTGAGGCTGATCGATAAAAAAGATGGGCGCCAGCCAGCCATCTTGGATTTTGGCAGTTGAAGTTTGTTATCGCTATTTCTTAAGAACTCCTGATGGGTTTGGTTCAAACTTCACATGTAGAGTCCCTTTAGTCCCTTCTTGTGCCATACAGATTTTGAGGCTGATCGATAAAAAAGATGGGCGCCGGCCAGCCATCTTGGATTTTGGCAGTTGAAGTTTGTTAACGCTATTTCTTGAGGTTTACTCAGGGGATTTTGTTCAAACTTCACATGTAGGGTCCTCTTGATCCCTAGTTGTGCCATACAGATTTTGAGGCTGATTGGAAAAACAAGATGGCCTATTTTAGTCGAAATACTTGAAGATATTACAAAATGTATGTTAATAATGATATTTTTTCTTTCTGTCACCATTATGTAATATGTTACTACTGAGTAAAAATGGCGACCGGTTGGACTTACAAATAGTGGTAGGGGTAAAGAATTGTCTAGATTCTGTGTAAAAGTGCAATAGTGACGTTTTGTATGTTGGATTTAACATGTAAAATGTAAACATAACTTGAAATTATGAATTTATATCGGGCCCATTTCTGCACCGTGTGAATCCTGCCTCGATTATTAGAGGTTAAACACAACGTAATGATCAAAAGTGTCTTGTGCTATACCTCTAACAATGTTGGAGTACTGAGTGACCAACCAACAACGTATTAAACTTTTACAATATAGCTAGGCTATAACAAAATCTGATAACACATAGAGGACAAATGTAAACAAAAATGTTATATCTGGTCACAAAATTAGCATACACATTGAAAATCAAATGACGAATCGGCAAAATTAAATATTTTTGTCATCAAAGATCATTTCTGGTGATTTTATTTATTTCATTGTCGCAATATTTGGTACTCGAATCCATGTATACCCTTGTGTACCAAAAAGAGAGAAAATACCACTTTTTAGCCCACCATCATCAGATAGTGGGCTATTCAAACTGCCCTGCATCTGTGGTCCGTCGTCTGTGGTGCGTCCTTAAACAATACTTGTTATCACTATTTCTTAAAAACTACTGCAGGGAATTTGTTCAAACTTCACATGGAGGGTCCTCTTGGTCCATATTTGTGCCATACAGATTTTGAGGCTGATCCGAAAAACAAGATGGCCACCAGGCAGCATCTTGGATTTTGGCTGTTGAAGTTTGTTATCGATATTTCTTGAGAATGACGGAAGGGATTTTGTTCATATTTCACATGGAGGATCCCATTGGTTCCTAGTTGTGCCATAAAAATTTTGAGGCTGATCTGAAAAACAAGATGGGCACCAGGCAGCCATCTTGGATTTTGGCAGTTGAAGTCTGTTATCACTATTTCTTGAAAACTATGGAAGGAATTTTGTTCAAACTTCACAAAAAGAATACCATTCATCTCTTCTTGTGCCATACAGATTTTGAGGCTGATCGATAAAAAAGATGGGCGCCAGCCAGCCATCTTGGATTTTGGCAGTTGAAGTTTGTTATCGCTATTTCTTGAGGTTTACTCAGGGGATTTTGTTCAAACTTCACATGTAGGGTCCTCTTGATCCCTAGTTGTGCCATACAGATTTTGAGGCTGATTGGAAAAACAAGATGGCCTCCAGGCAGCCATCTTGGATTTTGGCTGTTGAAGTTTGTTATGGCTATTTCTTGAGAACTATGGGAGGGATGTTGTTCAAACTTCACATGGATGGTTCCCTTGGTCCCTTGTTGTGCCATACAGATTTTGTGGCTGATTCGAAAAACAAGATGGCCACCAGGCATCCATCTTGGATTTTGATAGTTATGGCAATTTGTCTGCAATTACGGAAGGGATGTCTATCATATTTCATGCGTAGTTTCCCCTTTGGCTTTAGTTGTGCATAGTACCTTTGGGACTGATTGGTCAACAAGATGGCCAACCTGTCACCATCTTGGATCTCACAGCTGATTCTCAGAAAGCAATAAAGCGATCTGTCTTAAATGTCATATGGGGTATATTTAAAAAAGTTTAAAAAGCAGGGAAAAGATCCATCTTTCCATTGTCAGACATAGATCATTCTATGGTGGGCGCCAATATCCCTCTGGGATCTCTTGTTCATTTGTTATATATGCTACATGTATAATTGTTTTCAGACTGAATGAACGTTTTTGCACCTGGTGCACCTTCATCAAGTGAATACTTATCTGCAGACACAATGACACCGTATTGGATTGACTCTATTGAATCTATTTATAATCAGAGCTAGAACTAATACATGTATATACTGTACATGTATATTTCTAGTTCCATATTCTACCCAATAAGTGCCTCCATCTTTCACCAATTTCACTTACCTCAAATAAAATGCAGTTGGAAAAAAAATAAAAAAAATTGTATAGGTTCCTTTATTTAATTTGTTTTTTTAAATGATTGATGACTTAATAATTTTGTGATAGGTATTCCAAATTTTATTCTATAAACCATCCCCTTATTTATTTATTTTTTTATAGATTTTTAAGTGCCCTGAGCGCTTAATGGATGGGTGAAATATGGTACATCTATATTGAAAAAAAGACAATTACAGAAGGAATATGATATGTTTTATACATTAAGGTTTGATTAGTTTTATAACACTTTTGTTCTAGATAAATATAGTAATTGTGGTAATCTTACATTCTTTTGGCAGATGGTCATTTTTGAACCTTACAACATCAGCAGATTATGACAATGAGGATCAGGCGTATGCGGCTGGCTTGGTGGAGGGCTTCATGACTGCAGACTTAATCAAGATGCAGTGGCACAACACTATAGAAGGATACTGTGAAAAACCCTATACTGCTTACTGTACACGTCTACAGGACTATCTGCAACAAAACTTAGACTGGATGAATATGATGATCAGCAAATCCAAGTATGATCCGTACTGGAACATGGTAATGTTGATTGCTCTATAATAATGAAAATGTTAATGTATATATTGTACCACCATTTTGATAATTATCTGATATTAGATCTATGGACATGCCAATTTTATTACTTATGAAATTTTTTATATATTAAAATACAAGAAAAAATATTAGATTAAAAAAAATTGTTATGATAAATCTAAAGATAGACAGCAATAATATAAATAAATATCATATCTAGATAGATATGCCAGTTTGATTCGTAAGAAATCTTGAATATCAAAATATCATTAAGTTTTTAGGTCATCTGACTAGAAGGGTCAGGATGACCTTTTGTCATCATGCACCGTCCGTCGCCGTGCGCCATCCGCCGTGCGCAATCCGCCGTCCACCATCTGCCATGCGCCGTCCACCGTGCATAAACTTTTCATTCAAACGACTTCTTCTCAATAACCGAAAGGCCCAGGGTACTGATATTTGGCCTATAGCATGCTTGGATGAAGGGCTATCAAGTTTGTTCAAATCAATGACCTCGATCTTCATTCAAGGTCACAGGGGTAAAAAATGCTAAAATCTTTAAACAACTTCTTCTCAATAACCAGAAGGCCCAGGGTACTGATATTGAGCATGTAGCATGCTGGGATGAAGGGCTACCAAATTTGTTCAAGTGAATGACCTTGACCTTCATTTAAGGTCACATGGGTCAAATAGGCTAAAATCCTTTAAACAACTTCTTATGAATAACTAAGAGGCCTAGAGACCTGATACTGGGCCCCTGACATGCTTGGATGAAGGGCCATCCAATTTGTTCAAATCAATGACCTTGATTTTCATTCAAGGTCACAGGGGTCAAAAAGGCTAAAATTTTCAAACTACTTCTTCTCAAGAACCAGAAGGCCCAGGGTATTGATACATTGTATTAGGCCTGTAGCATGCTGGGATGAAGGACTACCAAGTTTGTTTAAATGAATGTCCTTGACCATCATTTAAGGTCACAGGGGTCAAATAGGCTAAAATCCTTTACACGACTTCTTGTGAATAACTAAGAGGCCTAGACACCTGATATTGGGCCCCTGACATGCTGGGATGAAGGGCTATCAAGTTTGTTCAAAGGAATGACCTTGATTTCATTCAAGGTCACAGGGGCCAAAAAAGCTAAAATCTTTAAACAACTTCTTCTCAATAACCAGAGTGCCCAGGGTACTGATATTGGGCATGTAGCATGCTGGGATGAAGGGCTATCCAGTTTGTTCAAATCAATGACCTTGACCTTCATTCAAGGTCACAGGGGTCAAATAGGCTAAAATCCTTAAATGACTTGTTCTCGAGAACCAAAAAGTCCAGGTTACTCATATTTGGCCTACAGTATGCCGGGATAAAGGGCTACGAAGTTTGTTCAAATTAATGACCTTGACCTTCATTCAAGTTCACAGGGGTCAAATAGGCTAAAATCTTTAAACGATTTCTTTTCAAGAACTGAAAGGCTAAGGATACCCATATTGGGCCTGCAGCATGCTGGGATGAAGGGCTATCAAATTTGTTCAAATGAATGACCTTGACCTTCATTCAAGGTCACAGGGTCAAATAGGCTAAAATCTTGAAATAACTTTTTTTGTGAATAACTAAAAGCCCTAGAGACCTGATATTTAAATAACTATATTGTGTTGTGCCAATATTCAGATGACCGTTAAGGCCCATGGGCCTCTTGTTAAAAAATTTGTTAGATAGAATAATACAGATTAAAATATTGACGTAAATATTTAAACAGGTTAAGCTGTATCTGATACAAGTTAGTGGGCTTTCTGATGGCTACTTCTACTCACAACTACACAGAACTGGAAAACCAACAACCAATATTGACCCTATGGGACTGTAGTAAGTACATGAAAATGAAGCAAAATTGATCCTGTGACATGCTTGAATGATTTTTTGATCAAATGAATGACCCTGACCTTCAAAAGTATCATACAAAATGTCAACCCAATGGGAGTGAATAGTAAATACATGTAAATAAAACAACTCAAACATGTGACATCATAACATGCTTGAAGAATGATCTTGACCTTCATTCTAGGTCAAAAGTGTTTAAACATATTAATCAAATTCAACTGATAATGTTTCTTTAATTAATAAGTACCACCAAATTAAGAAAAGCTGCATTACTATTAAAAAGTATTGTTGAATTATTGATTTAATTTAGCAAAGAACCTTCCTCTTAGTAGCACAAGAGACACAAACTGTGCAGTACTCATTCATTCCATAATATTTACAACACAAGAAGATACAGTTGCAGAATATTTTAGAAAGTATCTTTCAGCGAGCAGAAGCCAAAGACAAATGTTGACTAGGCTTCATCATTATCAACATAGCTATATTTTGTTATTTTACATTTATTATAATGCTACGTTTCCTCATTTTCAAGCTTTATGCAGGTTGGAGGTGATCTAGAAGATTTGGAGGAAGCTCTACATAAACCTACAAAGTCTCGTGTATTAGGATCCGGCTCCTGCTCGGCTCTTGTCAAACTCCTCCCTGGTGCCAAGGACCTATTTGTCAGCCATGACACTTGGAGCAGCTACATGAGCATGCTTAGAATCCTCAAGAAGTACGACTTTCCTTTCCACAACCCTCTAGGTAATTATCTCTTTTAACAAGTCTGAAAGTGATTATCTCCCTTTCTTTCTTCTGTGAAACTCACTTGACTTATTACAAAATTTTTATCATTCATTTCTTTGCCCTTTATAAGTTCATTAACAACATTTATTTTTTCCATTTAGAAATTTTGGTAAATGTTTATTTCCTCTTCTAGTCAAAGATTAGCATTTTTAGGTAATCTGAATCATAGGGTCAGGATGACCTATAGTCAATGTCTGTGGTTGTGTGTCGTTCCTAATGCATAAAAAACGTTTCATTTTTACAAGTGCTTCTCAATTATTGAAAGGTCCAGTGTACTGATATTGGGCCTGTAGCATGCTGATATGAAGGGCTACCATGTTTGTTCAAATGAATTACCTTTACCTTCATTAAAGTTCTAGACATACACAAATGATGACCTGATAATGCTAGATCTTGACAGGATAGTTTCAGCGTCATTGGTTTCTATATTGTGTGTTTTGTCAGATATTATAGTGCCTGGGTGGGCGATGACCTTTTCCTCGTACCCAGGAACACTGTTGTCAGGAGATGATTATTACCTGCTCAGCTCTGGCATGGTATGTATACAGCAGTTATAGCACTGTGGTCTCAGTGACAATCACGCTATTTTTCTGTGTTACCACAAATTGAGAGTTGATGATCTACATAATAATTCTTATCTTTTTGGTTAGTAACATGTTAAAAGTCTTACTGCCGACACGGGATTACTTCGAAAGGCACAGCTGCATTACTTCCTCTATATGTGAATGGCGTAGTTATCTGTGAATCTATGCAAAGATTGTGAGTGATGAAGCAGTTAATTTATTCAGAGAATGCAGTGCTTGTTTTTGTTTGTCAACAATTTTTATAAACACGGCCATTTCCCCGAAAACAAGCTTCAGAAAAAACGTGCATTCGAACTATCCAATATGAAATCGGTAAAAATCAGTTTCAGTACCGATACATATCTGACATAAGCGCCGTAAAGCAGAACATTTCTAGGAAAAGCATGTTCACACATTTTGCTGTTTTACCTGAAAGATGATATTTAACCTGTTCTTCGTAAACGTGAGCATTTATTGTTAAATTTAATTATGTAGCAGAAGCCATGCATGAAATTAAGGCCCCAAAACAGCACCATTCGTGATTGAGGCCTAGAATCTACATCGACGTCCGTAATTTTTTAGGAAACCACAGAAAATTTAGTTAACTATAAGTCCTTTGTTATATTTCGTAGCTAAATGTATATCTTATTATGAAGAAAGTTGGTTGCATTTACGAAACTGCTGCTGAACATGTTAACATTCAGTTCATAAAATTAGGTCATGCGCATACCGTATTTCACCGCAAATAAGACCCCCCTCCCAGAGAAGAAATAAAGGTCAAAAGTGGAGGGGGGTCTTATTTGCGGACAACCCGCCTGATAACACCGATCTATGAGGTCGCCATCTTGGATTTTTTAATGTCCTGTTATCCCATTCAATTTGTGCCTATAGTGATCAAAGGAACTTCCTCTGTTTGTCTGGTAAGTAATACTCCTATGCCTTTCGAAGTAATCCTATGTCGACAGTAATATGGACATAAACATGTCCATATGAAAGCCAATGAAAATATTACATGTGTCTTGAAAAAGTTTTTATCAAAATTAAACATATGTTAAGTATCTATTACATATGCCTATATCTAAGCTAAAGGCAATATTAGAAAACACCTTAAATATAACCTTCCTTTTTTTATAAGGTCAGCATGGAGACCACCATTGGGAACTCAAACAACAGTATTTGGGATTATGTGAATCCCAGAGGCACTGTACCAGAGGGAATCAGGACGATGGTCTCAAATCGTCTCGCCAAAACAGGCAAGGAGTGGGGAGAGGTATTCCGCCAGTGGAATAGTGGCACGTAAGTTCTTTTCTAAATCAGTATCTGCAGGTAAATTCTTTTCGCTAGAATGGTGAACTTGTAAAATAAACTATATTTGACTTTAGAAGTTAGATGTATGTATTTGAAACTGGTTCATTTTACAATGTACGAAAATCTTACCATTTTATCTTCTACATGTTCAGGTATGTGTGTTTTCCATTTTGTCATATTCTCTAATAGATGTTTAACTTAACACATATCTATTCATAAACCTGACTGTTGGTGTCTCCTTGACACCCATCCTCACATGACCCTGACTGATGCTGTCTCCTTGACACCCTCCACACATGACCCTGACTGATGCTGTCTCCTTGACACCCATCCTCAGATGACTCTTATTGTTGGTGTCTTATTGACACCCATCCTCACATGACCCTGATTATTGCTGTCTTCTTGACACCAATCCTTACATGACCCTGACTGTTGGTGTCTCCTTGACACCAATCCACACATGACCTTGACTGATGCTGTCTCCTTGACACCCATCCTCAGATGACTCTTATTGTTGGTGTCTTATTGACACCGGTCCTCACATGACCCTGATTATTGCTGTCTCCTTGACACCCATCCTCACATGACCTTGATTGTTGATGTCTCCTTGACACCCATCCTTACATGATCATGGCTGTTGTTGTCTCCTTGAAACCAATCCACACATGACCCTGACTGATGCTGTCTCCTTGACACCCATCCTCAGATGACTCTTATTGTTGGTGTCTTATTGACACTGGTCCTCACATGACCCTGATTATTGCTGTCTCCTTGACACCCATCCTCACATGACCTTGATTGTTGATGTCTCCTTGACACCCATCCTTACATGATCATGGCTGTTGTTGTCTCCTTGAAACCCATCCACACATGACCCTGACTGATGCTGTCTCCTTGAAACCCATCCTCACATGACCCTGATTATTGCTGTCTCCTTGACACCCATCCTCACATGACCTTGATTGTTGATGTCTCCTTGACACCCATCCTTACATGATCATGGCTGTTGTTGTCTCCTTGAAACCCATCCTCACATGACCCTGACTGATGCTGTCTCCTTGACACCCATCCTCAGATGACTCTTATTGTTGGTGTCTTATTGACACCAATCCTCACATGACCCTGATTATTGCTGTCTCCTTGACACCCATCCTTACATGACCCTGACTGCTGCTGTCTCCTTGACACCCATCCTCACATGACCCTGATTATTGTTGTCTCCTTGACACCAATCCTCACATGACCCTGACTGCTGCTGTCTCCTTGACACCCATTCTCACATGACTCTGATAGTTGGTGTCTCCTTGACACCCATTCTCACATGACCTTGATAGTTGCTGTCTCCTTGACACCAATCCACACATGACCCTGACTGATGCTGTCTCCTTGACACCCATCCTCACATGACCCTGATAGTTGGTGTCTCCTTGACACCCATCCTCACATGACCCTGACTGATGCTGTCTCCTTGACACCCATTCTCACATGACTCTGATAGTTGGTGTCTCCTTGACACCCATTCTCACATGACCCTGATAGTTGCTGTCTCCTTGACACCAATCCACACATGACCCTGACTGATGCTGTCTCCTTGACACCCATCCTCACATGACTCTGATTGTTGGTGTCTCCTTGACACCCATCCACACATGACCCTGACTTATGCTGTTTCCTTGACACCCATCCTCAGATGACTCTTATTATTGGTGTCTTATTGACACCAATCCTCACATGATCCTGATTATTGCTGTCTCCTTGACACCCATCCTTACATGACCCTGACTGTTGGTGTCTCCTTGACACTAATCCACACATGACTTATTGTTGGTGTCTAATTGACACCAATCCTCACATGACCCTGATTATTGCTGTCTCCTTGACACCCATCCTTACATGACCCTGACTGTTGCTGTCTCCTTGACACCAATCCTCACATGACCCTGGTTATTGCTGTCTCTTTGACACTCATCCTTACATGACCCTGACTGTTGCTGTCTCCTTGACACCAATCCTCACATGACCCTGACTGATGCTGTCTCCTTGACACCCATTCCCACATGACCCTGATAGTTGGTGTCTCCTTGACACCAATCCACACATGACCCTGACTGATGCTGTCTCCTTGACACCCATCCTCACATGACTTTGAATGTTGGTGTCTCCATGACACCCATCCTCACATGACTCTGATTGTTGGTGTCTCCTTGACACACATCCACACATGACCCGTACTGTTGGTGTCTCCTTGACACCCATCCTCAGATGACTCTTATTGTTGCTGTCTCCATGACACCCATTCTCACATGACCCTGATTATTGCTGTCTCATTGACACCCATTCTTACATGACCCTGATTATTGCTGTCTCCTTGACACCCATCCTTACATGATCCTGATTATTGCTGTCTCCTTGACACCCATCCTCACATGACCCTGATTATTGCTGTCTCTTTGACACTCATCCTAAAAGGACCCTGACTGTTTCTGTCTCCTTGACACCCATCCTTACATGACCATGGCTGTTGTTGTCTCCTTGACATCCATCCTCACATGACTCTGATAGTTGGTGTCTCCTTGACATCCATCCTCACATGACCCTGACTGATGCTGTCTCCTTGACACCCATTCTCACATGACTCTGATAGTTGGTGTCTCCTTGACACCCATTCTCACATGACCCTGATAATTGCTGTCTCCTTGACACCAATCCACACATAACTCTGATTGTTGGTGTCTCCTTGACACCCATCCTCAGATGACTCTTATTGTTAGTGTCTCATTGACACCAATCCTCACATGACCCTGATAATTGCTGTCTCCTTGACACCAATCCACACATAACTCTGATTGTTGGTGTCTCCTTGACACCCATCCTCAGATGACTCTTATTGTTAGTGTCTCATTGACACCCATCCTTACATGACCCTGACTGTTGTTGTCTCTTTGACACCCATCCTCACATGACTCTGAATGTTGGTGTCTCATTGACACCCATCCTCACATGACCCTGATTATTGCTGTCTCCTTGACACCCATCCTCACATGACCCTGATTATTGCTGTCTCTTTGACACCCATCCTCACATGACCCTGATTATTGCTGTCTCCTTGACACCCATCCTCACATGACACTGATTAATGCTGTCTCTTTGTAACCCATCCTCACATGACCCTGATTATTGCTGTCTCCTTGACACCCATCTTCACATGACCCTGATTATTGCTGTCTCCTTGACACCCATCTCTCTCACATGACCCTGATTATTGCTGTCTCCTTGACACCCATCCTCACATGACCCTGATTATTGCTGTCTCATTGACACCCATCCTCACATGAGCCTGATTATTGCTGTCTCATTGACACCCATCCTCACATCACCTTAATTATTGCTGTCTCTTTGACACCCATCCTTACATAACCCTGATCATTGCTGTCTCCTTGACGCCCATCCTCACATGACCCTGATTAATGCTGTCTCTTTGACACCCATCCTTACATGACCCTGATTATTGCTGTCTCTTTGACACTCATCCTTACATGACCCTGATTATTGTTGTCTCCTTGACACCCATCCTTACATGGCCCTGATTATTGCTGTCTCATTGACACCCATCCTTACATGACCCTGATTATTGCTGTCTCTTTGACACCCATCCTCACATGACCCTGATTATTGCTGTCTCTTTGACACCCATCCTCACATGACCCTGATTATTGCTGTCTCCTTGACACCCATCCTCACATGACCCTGATTATTGCTGTCTCTTTGACACCCATCCTCACATGACCCTGATTATTGCTGTCTCTTTGACACCGATCCTCACATGACCTTGATTATTGCTGTCTCCTTGACACCCATCCTCACATGACCCTGATTATTGCTGTCTCATTGACACCTATCCTTACATGACCCTGATTTTTGCTGTCTCTTTGACACCCATCCTCACATGACCCTGACTGTTGCTGTCACTTTGACACCCATCCTCACATGACCCTGATTATTGCTGTCTCTTTGACACCCATCCTCACATGACTCTGATAGTTGGTGTCTCCTTGACACCCATCCTCACATGACCCTGATAGTTGATGTCTCCTTGACACCAATCCACACATGACCCTAACTGATGCTGTCTCCTTGACACCCATCCTCACATGACTCTGACTGTTGGTGTCTCCATGACACCCATCCTCACATGACTCTGACTGTTGGTGTCTCCATGACACCCATCCTCAGATGACCTTGATTGTTGATGTCTCCTTGACACCCATCCTTACATGATCATGGCTGTTGTTGTCTCCTTGAAACCCATCCACACATGACCCTGACTGATGCTGTCTCCTTGAAACCCATCCTCACATGACCCTTATTATTGCTGTCTCCTTGACACCCATCCTCACATGACCTTGATTGTTGATGTCTCCTTGACACCCATCCTTACATGATCATGGCTGTTGTTGTCTCCTTGAAACCCATCCTCACATGACCCTGACTGATGCTGTCTCCTTGACACCCATCCTCAGATGACTCTTATTGTTGGTGTCTTATTGACACCAATCTTCACATGATCCTGATTATTGCTGTCTCCTTGACACCCATCCTTACATGACCCTGACTGTTGGTGTCTCCTTGACACTAATCCACACATGACCCTGATTATTGTTGTCTCCTTGACACCAATCCTCACATGACCCTGACTGCTGCTGTCTCCTTGACACCCATTCTCACATGACTCTGATAGTTGGTGTCTCCTTGACACCCATTTTCACATGACCTTGATAGTTGCTGTCTCCTTGACACCAATCCACACATGACCCTGACTGATGCTGTCTCCTTGACACCCATCCTCACATGACCCTGATAGTTGGTGTCTCCTTGACACCCATCCTCACATGACCCTGACTGATGCTGTCTCCTTGACACCCATTCTCACATGACTCTGATAGTTGGTGTCTCCTTGACACCCATTCTCACATGACCCTGATAGTTGCTGTCTCCTTGACACCAATCCACACATGACCCTGACTGATGCTGTCTCCTTGACACCCATCCTCACATGACTCTGATTGTTGGTGTCTCCTTGACACCCATCCACACATGACCCTGACTTATGCTGTTTCCTTGACACCCATCTTCAGATGACTCTTATTATTGGTGTCTTATTGACACCAATCCTCACATGATCCTGATTATTGCTGTCTCCTTGACACCCATCCTTACATGACCCTGACTGTTGGTGTCTCCTTGACACTAATCCACACATGACTTATTGTTGGTGTCTAATTGACACCAATCCTCACATGACCCTGATTATTGCTGTCTCCTTGACACCCATCCTTACATGACCCTGACTGTTGCTGTCTCCTTGACACCAATCCTCACATGACCCTGGTTATTGCTGTCTCTTTGACACTCATCCTTACATGACCCTGACTGTTGCTGTCTCCTTGACACCCATCCTCACATGACCCTGACTGATGCTGTCTCCTTGACACCCATTCCCACATGACCCTGATAGTTGGTGTCTCCTTGACACCAATCCACACATGACCCTGACTGTTGGTGTCTCCTTGACACCCATCCTCACATGACTCTGATTGTTGCTGTCTCCATGACACCCATCCTCACATGACCCTGATTATTGCTGTCTCCTTGACACCCATTCTTACATGACCCTGATTACTGCTGGTGTCTCCTTGACACCCATCCTCAGATGACTCTTATTGTTGCTGTCTCCATGACACCCATTCTCACATGACCCTGATTATTGCTGTCTCATTGACACCCATTCTTACATGACCCTGATTATTGCTGTCTCCTTGACACCCATCCTTACATGATCCTGATTATTGCTGTCTCCTTGACACCCATCCTCACATGACCCTGATTATTGCTGTCTCTTTGACACTCATCCTAAAAGGACCCTGACTGTTTCTGTCTCCTTGACACCCATCCTTACATGACCATGGCTGTTGTTGTCTCCTTGACATCCATCCTCACATGACTCTGATAGTTGGTGTCTCCTTGACATCCATCCTCACATGACCCTGACTGATGCTGTCTCCTTGACACCCATTCTCACATGACTCTGATAGTTGGTGTCTCCTTGACACCCATTCTCACATGACCCTGATAATTGCTGTCTCCTTGACACCAATCCACACATAACTCTGATTGTTGGTGTCTCCTTGACACCCATCCTCAGATGACTCTTATTGTTAGTGTCTCATTGACACCAATCCTCACATGACCCTGATAATTGCTGTCTCCTTGACACCAATCCACACATAACTCTGATTGTTGGTGTCTCCTTGACACCCATCCTCAGATGACTCTTATTGTTAGTGTCTCATTGACACCCATCCTTACATGACCCTGACTGTTGTTGTCTCTTTGACACCCATCCTCACATGACTCTGAATGTTGGTGTCTCATTGACACCCATCCTCACATGACCCTGATTATTGCTGTCTCTTTGACACCCATCCTCACATGACCCTGATTATTGCTGTCTCTTTGACACCCACCATCCTCACATGACCCTGATTATTGCTGTCTCCTTGACACCCATCCTCACATGACACTGATTAATGCTGTCTCTTTGTAACCCATCCTCACATGACCCTGATTATTGCTGTCTCCTTGACACCCATCCTCACATGACCCTGATTATTGCTGTCTCCTTGACACCCATCCTCACATTGACCCTGATTATTGCTGTCTCTTTGACACCCATCCTCACATGACCCTGATTATTGCTGTCTCCTTGACACCCATCCTCACATGACCCTGATTATTGCTGTCTCATTGACACCCATCCTCACATGACCCTGATTATTGCTGTCTCTTTGACACCCATCCTCACATGACCCTGATTATTGCTGTCTCCTTGACACCCATCCTCACATGACCCTGATTAATGCTGTCTCTTTGACACCCATCCTTACATGACCCTGATTATTGTTGTCTCCTTGACACCCATCCTTACATGGCCCTGATTATTGCTGTCTCATTGACACCCATCCTTACATGACCCTGATTATTGCTGTCTCTTTGACACCCATCCTCACATGACCCTGATTATTGCTGTCTCTTTGACACCCATCCTCACATGACCCTGATTATTGCTGTCTCCTTGACACCCATCCTCACATGACCCTGATTATTGCTGTCTCCTTGACACCCATCCTCACATGACCCTGATTATTGCTGTCTCTTTGACACCCATCCTCACATGACCCTGATTATTGCTGTCTCTTTGACACCCATCCTCACATGACCCTGATTATTGCTGTCTCCTTGACACCCATCCTCACATGACCCTGATTATTGCTGTCTCATTGACACCTATCCTTACATGACCCTGATTTTGGCTGTCTCTTTGACACCCATCCTCACATGACCCTGACTGTTGCTGTCTCTTTGACACCCATCCTCACATGACCCTGATTATTGCTGTCTCTTTGACACCCATCCTCACATGACTCTGATAGTTGGTGTCTCCTTGACACCCATCCTCACATGACCCTGATAGTTGATGTCTCCTTGACACCAATCCACACATGACCCTAACTGATGCTGTCTCCTTGACACCCATCCTCACATGACTCTGACTGTTGGTGTCTCCATGACACCCATCCTCACATGACTCTGACTGTTGGTGTCTCCATGACACCCATCCTCAGATGACTCTGACTGTTGGTGTCTCCATGACACCCATCCTCAGATGACTCTTATTGTTGCTGTCACCTTGACATCTTTCTTCATGTGACAGACACTATATGTATATGCCTATGTTAACATGTTGTGGTGGAAGTAATACCCACCTACTGAAAAATAGTGCACTTCTGTTTTATACAAAGTTGGGTTTATTTATTATGTCTTATTAACAATAAGAGTTACAAAAGCATAATATACAAGGTTTAGGAAGTGGGAAAATGCTGGAACACTTAGAGAAAAAACATCATGCAACTGCACTTAGGATTCAAACTAAACAGTTCTATCACCTTAACCACTTAATCCAACTATGATCCTAGTAGAAATTATATCCATCTGTTGTAGTAGTCAACTTTATAAAAACACTCCTATTGTTGGAGAGGAAAGTCTAGCTTTTGGTGATAGAAATATTGTGTAAGAGGAAAGTCGAGCCTTGGATGATAGAAAATTGTTCATCTGTTCCGAATTTGCATATTACAGAGTTATCTGCACTTGCGGGTAGGTATTGATTGTGACGTCATGTGTTTGAGAGCGTAACGTCATACGTTTCGGAGAAAACAACGTGAATTGCGCTCACAACGTAATGACGTAACAATCGATACCTACCCACAAGGGAACTAACTCTGTAATATGCAAAGACGGAATAACCATTTGTTATAGGTATAATAACCAGTGGATGATCGTGGATTACAAACAGTTTGTGGTCGGCAAGGAAGACATGACTGGTCTCCTGTTTGTTCTTGAGCAAATTCCGTTAGTATTAACTTATCTTTCCACGAGGATTTAACTATTCATGGTTAATTTCAACAAACTTAGATTTCTGCAAATCAAAAGAAATAAAGAGCCTTCATAACTAATGTGCAAACATTTTTATCTATAAATTTGTAACAAATGGATGAAAGAGAGATTTTTTTTACCACAACATTAAATAAATTTATAAAAACAAACTTCTCTTATTAGAAGGAATAGAAAACAGAAATGTTTTCTTGTGTTTCAGGGGGCTGATCGTGTCTGAAGACATGACTCAATGGCTTCTGAACCAAACTTACTGGGGGAGTTACAATGTACCGTAAGTATTACCAACGAACTTCTTTGTCAATTTTTGTTTGAAACAGACACCCTTAACACATAACTTATTGTCCATATCCTTTGTTAATGAGAACAATAATCTACAATAATATTTCAATTCTTTGATGACTTAAGCATAACAAGATTAATTTGGTTTGCTTTGATCAGTTGTCCTATTAACAGCCAGGGACATTTAAGGTTATGCCAGGTTTAGATGATGGAGGAAAGCTGGAGTACCAGAAGAAAAAGCACTGACCAGTGGTCAGTACCTGGCACCTTCCCCACATGCGATTCAAACTGCCAACTCAAAGGTGTAGGACATATGACATGTCAGGCGGTCTTAACCTCTCGGCCCCTAGATTTGGTTTTATATTTAGTTCATTAGTTACCTAACAATGGGACTGTGTATCTATTTTACAGGTATTTTGCCGCGGTATTTAAAGGTAGTGGGATGCCCGCTATGGTGAAGCGATATGGTGATTGGTTTACCTGGGATAAAACTCCACGAGCCCTCATCTTTAAACGGGATCATCACAAAGTCGTCGATCTAAACTCCATGATCAAACTGATGAGGTGAAATATTTACTCTCTCAAAACTGACTATATTATCTGTACATCAAAATTGATGCAATTTTTGGTTGTTGTTTTTGATCTTTTCATTTTTATTGTATTTTGAAGCCTTGTTGATTTAGAAAGTTATTGGGCAAACAGTTTAAATTTCATCTTCCAGTTATCAAATCCCTGGATATATGTGTAGTCTTTTTGTATGAATTGAAAAATATTGTGCTATGTATGTTTCTTTGCTCTTTTAATTGAGGGAGGAAAACATGTAACTTAAAACATCATGTAATGCGTTTATTTGATAGGTCAAAAGTTTTTCTTTGAATTGACCAGTAGTATGGGATCATGGCTGAACATTGTCTGTGTGAGTAAAGCTGTACATGTATGTCCCATCCCAATGTACTTAATGACTGGAGTATAACGATATAACGATATATCAAACATTATTTGTTTTACAGGTACAATGACTATACCCACGATCCCCTGTCACGGTGTAACTGCACGCCACCCTACAGTGCTGAGAATGCAATATCTGCCCGATGTGATCTTAATCCTGCAAACGGCCAGTATCCAATCAGTGCTCTAGGTCATAGGTCACATGGAGGCACTGACATGAAGGTATGAATAGTATACACTCTTATTCTTCATTTTGATCAACACAAATTTTTGTATAGACTTTATATGTCTGATTACTACATTTAAATAGATATAAAACTCTGATTGCAGTTTAAATCTTGTTTTTGAAGCACATAGTCGATTTGTATTTTACCAATGAGTGTAGTTGTACCGAATAAAATTAATCACTAGCGTGTTGGTTAAATCTACTTATATTCAAAGTTAACTTACTATTTCTTAATACTGATCACTTAAGCACAAGGCTACTTCATATGTAACAATTCTGAAAAGTAAAGGTACAGATTATATATTTAAAAAATAAATATCTTGTTTGCCGTAATTAACACCCAGGGCGCTTAAAAAATTGTAAGAAAGGGGGGGGGGCGCTTATTAATGAAGCAAAATGTACGTTGTGGACGAAAAAAGTCGGCCATATTTAAAATACATAGTACATTAACTTGTTACAGTAAAACTGCATATGCCTGTTTTCTTTTGAGACACATTATTGTCGTGATTCACATGTAAAAGACTCGCAGGTCCCATATGATATTGGATACAGTTATGATGTTAGGGGGAGGTGAGCTAATTACGGCGAATACAGTACAGCAATTTCTCATTTGATTGTGGTGTAATGAATGTTATGTAATCTCTTTGGTCCAGGTGACCAGCGCTGAACTGTTCCAAAAACACACCTTTGTAGCAGTCAGTGGCCCCACAGCTGACCAACAGCCTCCGTTTCAGTGGAGTAAAGCAGACTTTGAAAGTGGATGTCCACATGACGGTCATCCTGACCTTTTCAACTTTGACCCCATCAAGTTTGATGGCTCAACCGACTTCCTCCCTTATCCTTAAACTGGAGAGCAGTTGCCTAAACTCCAAATACCTTGCTGAAGATGAAAAGTACTGGAAAATTAGTTATTGAACCCTGTATAAATACAGTTTCTCTTCATATTCATCCACCACAAGAAAATTGTCTTCATTGATTAATGTGATGTTTGTGTCTAACTTGAATACCATTGAATACCATTGATTCCAATGTTTAGATCCCTGTATTTAAGAATTGCTATTAAGATTATGAATTAGGGTAAATATTAAATTTTTGCAAAAAATTATGTTTATCTAACTTTTAAATTTCTATTACAATGGATTTTATTTTGTAAGTTTATATGAACGAATTATACATTTAACTTAACCATTGAGCATAGCAAAACTGCTATAATATCTCAAAATGTCCAGAACTGTGATATAACTTTGTGAATGATAGATGTGAAGATATGGTTCAAACCACCAATGTATTACGATAATTATGATAGTGTAACCAATCAGCTTTCCTTTAATTAATTATCATGGTATTAAACTGTAACCAATCACCCTCCCAATTACTCAACATAATTTTCTGTAACCAAAAGACCACCCTCTAATCAGATATGTTGACGATATTTATTCATTTTTACAACATTCCTGTAATTCAGATGTTTGATGAGTAATTGGTACATATATTATACACAAGACTATATAATATAACGAGAACATGTTATACAGTATGGTGATATTTATGGATGTACACCAATACACAGACCAATGTCTTTCAAATCTCCTTGGAATGTTTATAACCTGTTCAGCACCCAGGTAAGTGTAAGGTACTCAAGGTTTGGCTTTACCTTGGACTATTAATCTTGCCCAGTTAGAAAGGCCATGAAAGATTGATGATTGGTGTATAGTGACAAACTGCTACCGGGGTATTTCTATTTCTTTGTTTCTGATGGACTCATGACCTCAAGGAGGTTAAGCATATTGCGTGTGTATGCGTGTGTGTGTGTGCGTGCGTGTGTGCGTGTTATGGTATGTCATTGTGTACCAGTATGTGTGCAAGTTGTCTCATCCTTGATATTCTAGATATTCTATCACTATTGGTATATCATAGCAAAACTGAAGGCTCCGTGTGTGACAACAGATGATATAGGTAGTTTGGCCTTATGATGTTCATCTAAAGGATCAAATAATGGTACACTATAATAAAATAGGCATCTTCCTCTGTAACTTAAAAGGATATCTGATTGGCCAGTTTAGCTGCCTTCAGTTTTGCTTCAATATTATACATGGGTGTAAATAACAGCAATAGTAACACCTGGAGTATCAAAGATGGGTTGCCTAGCTTTTTTCTGTTAGGCCAAGACAAGTGTGTTTGACAGAAAACCAATTTCAGCGATTCTTTTAGTTGCATCCCTTATTAAGTGTATTAAAACTGTATTCTAATATATTTCATTACCTAATTATTCTTTTTATATAATGAACATGAACTTGTTGTCTAATATTTTTCTATGTAATGCTGTTCAAAATTCATGATTAATTAAAAGACAAGAGAAACACTGCTGAAAGTTTTCTTCGTCATTTAAAGTATGTTTGGTGCTAAACTATCTGAACATGAGAAGGAAATACTTAGTAGCTAAATTCACTTCAGATCACTGCATCTTCTGGAATTTTCTTCTTCAAAATACACTCTTACCAGGAAGTGACAAGGAACAGCCAAAGAAAAATAATGGGATTTATTTGCATACAAACATCATTAAACAAATGCTTGAACATTCTCACCAACTTTTCATTCACTCATGGTCAGTACTTAATGTATTCTTACAAGTCTTGTTCAGTTTAACACAACATCAAAATGTCAAACTACTTGTATATTATTAGGACGGATTCAATAAATTTACATGGCAACAAATTGTAAAATTTATTCAAAATCATGAAATGTACATGAGCACTAATGTAAATGTTTAGAAGGATAATTTGTCTATCAGACATAACTGTTCTCACCTTCATAAATTAAAGCTGGACGGGACAGCATGGATAATACTATACCACCATTTTAAAATGGGGACCTAACCAGTACATACAAAAGACCATTGTATGTAGCTTCTGTTAATCAATCTGAAACACTTGGGTAATTGTATAGTCTATAATTGACATTGTCACTATATCACAACTCCTTACTGTGCCAATATTAATTTCATGTATACAGAGAATATGTAAGTTTGTCCATGCATGATAAAGATCTCGCATCATATTTATCACGTTTTCCAGGAATCAATTTTCCTGTAAGATTAGTTGAAAAGTGTTAATTTTTCCTCACTTTGTTTTTGCTGACACATCGATTTATTTGTGTACGTCTTTGTCTTCGCAGCTCCAGTATTTGCCTTCCATCTGTCATTTTTCCATCTGTCATTTTTCTGAAGGTCAAATACCAGTTACCATTGTACTGATACAAAGCAATGACAACTTTTCACGGGTCACTGAAGCTTTACTGACAGCAACAGAACTAGCAGGTTACAGCTATTTTAGGTCATTTCTTTGTTACAGACTGCAGTGGAGCCACCAGACTATCCAGCTCTCTTTTGTATCCGGTCTCTGCCAGCCATACCTGTAAAATTAGCATACAATACAATGAAACACCTAAATGTAATAATAGGCAGAGTCGTATAGACAGCAAAGATTGAACTAAAATGAAACTTAAACGGATGAAAGCTGTATAAAGGGGGATAACGTTATTTCTTATACAGTAGAACACGGTTATAACAAATCTCTAGGAAACAAAGAAATTACTTTGTTATAAGCATATTTCATTGTACATATATAACAAACACCTTATATGAATCTTGTCAGGGAAGGAAAAGTGTTATGCTAAAATCATGAATTTCTTGTAAACATATTCTTTATAAATATTTCAAAATATTTTATTGGTAATACAATAAATATATACATAATTATAATACTGTATAGATCATAAATATAATAAAGTACATTGTATTACCAATTGGATTGGATAAGAGGCGAAGCTTATACAAATCCTTCCCTTTATTTACCTTGTACATGAATAGCTATTAATTTACATACAAAGTTTAACACGTAAGATGAACAATCACATTACATTCCTACAGTACTTACATGGAATCTTGTTTCTACTAGGGCTTGGAATTCTTTGCGCTGCTCCCGAGTCAGTCCTGCCTCCTTCACTGTCTTCTGCCAGCTGTCAATCATTTTCTGACGCTGAGTGACCGCCTTCTGATACTTGGTTGGCAGCCCACCAGGGATTTCCTGTATTATCAAGAGGAAACACAAGGAATCACAATTGTGAATTTAACCATATATAAATTTTCATGTCAGACAATTTTTCTACAGTTGAACCTCATTATCTTTAAATTACTTGTATAACTTGAAGACCTTATTTATTTCAAAGTGTTTTATTGGTATATTTTTGTTTTTTAACGTACTGTAGTGCTGCCTTCCATTTGAAATGGAATGTTGAAGGTGAAGAACTCCTGAACTGGTAACAGTTCCCACACCGGTGTCTCATCTCTGTGTTCTGGTCCTGTAACAAGTAAACCCTGGTCAACAACTCATATCACACAACATCCATGTGGATTATCTATCAAATGTGCTAAACTCAAACCATTGATACACTACTTACACCTTCTGTCACTCAAAACTATGAACAAAGTAGTTCATCTGTTCATTTACAGACAAGGAATGAGTTTACAAAATAGTATGTAAACTAGAAACTGCAAAATTAGATATGAATGTAACATGTGAACCATCCTGCGTCCATATAACAAAGCAGGACACAACAAGATGTAATGCCATGGCCAATGAGACATTGGGAACAATATCCTCACTACAATAAAGCACATACCGATAAATAAAACGAACACACTTATAACAAATTCATGGTTATAAACGTAGTAATTTTCATTCATCAAGGTTCCTATATGATGATTGTAATATGTAAACAACTAACTATGCTTATAGCAAAGCCAATCCGTTAGTTGTCATATTTACTATAACTGTGTTTTACTGTTCTAGATTTTATGGTGGGGGAGGGGGCATAAAAATTATATTGGTTTTGGACAGAAATCATACACTACTCCTTGTCTTGATTTCATTTTAGGGGTGCTACTTACACACACACTGGGGCTGGTTCCACTGGTTGTGGTCAGCAGATACACCTACTTACCCACACACAGGGGCTGGTTCCACTGGTTGTGGTCAGCAGATACACCTACTTACCCACACACAGGGGCTGGTTCCACTGGTTGTGGTCAGCAGATACACCTACTTACCCACACACAGGGGCTGATTCCACTGGTTGTGGTCAGCAGATACGCCTACTTACCCACACACAGGGGCTGGTTCCACTGGTTGTGGTCAGCAGATACGCCTACTTACCCACAAACAGGGGCTGGTTCCACTGGTTGTGGTCAGCAGATACGCCAACTTACCCACACATAGGGGCTGGTTCCACTGATTGTGGTCAGCAGATACGCCTTCTTACCCACACACAGGGGATGGTTCCACTGGTTGTGGTCAGCAGATACGCCTACTTACCCACACACAGGGGCTGGTTCAACTGGTTGTGGTCAGCAGATACGCCTACTTACCCATAGCTGCAATATTGTAGCTCAAAAGACTTTTTGACAGAAAATGGTGTCGTCTTTAGAGCTACAATTGGTGCCTGTTACTGCTAATGGAGCAAAGTAATGATTATGCAAACCATTATAAAACGTTTGTTTGCATTTTTATTGTACTTGTTTGATATCCCTTACCTTACAGGCAATAAAACTGAACCACATAAAATATCAAATTATCATCGATGCATTATTTTTTTTACATAATACATATGAAGGTCTTTCTGAAGGGAATTTATACGGCAAGTCCACAAATTGTGAATTTGACGTCTTGTGAGCGGTACGGTAGATATTAAGAATAGTAGTTATGTTTGTTTTGGACAAAAATCATATGTGAATGCATGTGTAAACATAAAATAATTGGAAACCTACAAAAAAGTAAAGAAAACCATGCCCGAGTGATTTTCGGAGGCAGTGCTCCACTACGACACATAGGGACCAATTTGTACCCGGCCGAAAGGTGTAATAGGCCGAGTACGTTTATTCGTTCTAACTTACCCACACACAGGGGCTGGTTCCACTGGTTGTGGTCAGCAGAAATGCCTGCTGTAGTGAGCTGATCCTGTAGATTACCATAGTGTGTATGATAGGGGGCCAGGAGAATCGTATCATTTCCTCCCAGGATCATCGGCCGACTAGGGGTCATCAAGTGCAAGTTACACATTGTACTTCCACTGAAATAAGAAATAACAACTAATTTTGTTTTTAGGTCATGAGAATATAACACGAATCCAATGTCCAGATTGGGAGACACTTTTATAGGAAGGATAAGGGAATTCCTCCCGAGGGTTAGTAAACTAAGTAAAACCCATGTTTATTGAAATATTTTATAAATTATTTTAAAATATTGTGTTTTCTACTACCGGTATAGCCATTAAACACACCATTTTTAACAATGTCACAAACCATCGTAAGTCATGTAACCATTCTGACTCCACAATTAACGAGTGGACTTTTTTACCCAAGCACTTATGTACCAGGTATTATTCATAGGTTCATTACCCTGGACAGGCCTATATAAGAGAGATGTATTAAGGTACAGACCTGATCATGAGGAAGCGACACGGAGCGATGAGGGTAACCTTCTCACAGTGACTCAGGTACACTGTAGTCTCCACAGGTCCGAGGATAATGGACGAGTTACGACATTTCTCTATAGTCACTGACCTGAAGGTGTCAATATAGATTGTTATATATTTAGGTACATAGGAGTAATTTGATTGGGTTGAATTTACTTTATATCTTGTATGTAGCTAGTCTCATTTCAGGATGTGATATGTTTAAGAGACAGAGAAAAGCTTAAGTACCAACCTACAGTCAGTGCCTTATCCATTTATCCACTACGGGTTTCAATTTGAAGCCAAAGATAACAGTTAATTAGTGCCAAATGGTAATATGTTGAGACCCCAACTCCTCCACTGGGGTGAAATATTCCAGATAGCTTCAGAATAAAAAGATTGTTTGAGATAAAACTTACCTGAGAGGGGAGAGTAGATACAGGTATGAATAGTGACATCTGTGGATCTTCACACTGCTGTTCTCTAGTGTACCAGAACTCTACAAAAGTTTAGGCACTAATTTTAGCATATTACCGGGGGGTAAACAATATTTTTCTTAAGAATAGAACTTAAAGTAAAAATATTGCAAATGCAAATCTGTAAAGATATTTGAGATGAATTTGATAAAAGACGAAATCAAACAACCAAGAATTGTTTCACAGTTTACATAACAATACCTTTAAACATGTATATACAGTAAATGTACTCACACGAGAAATCGTCTGCTTGCTGACTTGGCTCATAATGATTATTTTGCTCCTGGGAAAGAAAAGCAAATAAATATATATTATTAAAGATGCTCCACCGCCAACAGAGCATAAACGATGTTAATCATTTGAACAATAATTGGTGTTTAATCGTGTATATATATGCCTAATTAACACAAAAAATAATACAAAATAATTCATTTCGCCTTTGGTGCATTCGCAATCAGTACTTCATTCCATATAGGATATAGTGTCACGGAATTTTTTCGGGATGCAATTAATTATTTTTCATATTTTTAACTTGTAGTAAAATTAGAAGCTCAAACTTTTCAATGGTGGGAATGGTGTAAAGTAAGTAACTTTTGTAACTGGAGAAAAATACTAAAACGTCTGCTCCTGTTTTTTATAGTGAAAAAATACCTTTTGTCAGCGGTGGAGCATCTTTAAAGTAATATGGGACAAGGAAGTAATTCCAACCGTGAGGACAAAACAAAATTGTCAAATTTTCGAAGCGATCTGCCCCTTTACGCCTCTTAATCAAGACACACAAAACGAACACGATTACATAATAGGATACGAACAATAATGCAGGACAAAATAGACAATTATTTAACTATACAGCACAATGGAGCGCAATTTACCCTTCGGCAAGTGGCAGCCGAAGGCTGGATCTAAATTAAATGATTAAATTAATAAACATGCAGTGAATCCTCAATAATCTAGATTCCTTTGATCCAAGCCTAAACCGTCCAGATAACAAAATTTTGGTACTGCTGAATTTTGTCAATATGTAACGGTAATCTGTTCCCTAACTTTTCCGTCCAGACTGAGAATTTTCTAGATTATCGGGGGTCCACTGTATACAGTTAAACCTGTCTTAACAGTCACCTGCCTTTAGCGGTTAGTGATAGTCCTCCCAATGAAAAAAAAAAGAATATTTTGAACTTTAATTAAAGATGCTCCACCATCGACAGAGCATAAATGATACCCAATATTTGAACAACAATTGGTGTTTAATCATGTATATATATGTCTAATTAACACAAAACATAATTTAAAACAAATTATTTTGCTTTCGGCGCATGCGCAATCAGTACTGTATTTCATATAGGACATAGTGCCACAGAATGTTTTCGGGATGCAATTAATTAATTTTTTAATATTTTTTATCTTTAAGTAACATTAGAAGCTCAAACTTTTCAATAGTTGTAATGGTGTAAAGTAAGTAACTTTTGTAACTGAAGAAAAATACTAAATTGTCTGCTCCTGGTTTTGATAGAGGAAAATTACCATTTGTCAGCGGTGGAGCACCTTAAGTGGTAACCTGTCTTACGCATTCAGCAGTTACTGAAATGGTGTCCAAATAATGAATGTTCTTCTGAAAACAGTGGCCAGTAATAATTCTGATCACCATTATGTCTTTTACTTACATGTGACATGACCTCTGACCTACCCTTTGACATGACCCTTGACCTACCCTTTGATATGACCCTTGACATACCATTTAACATGACATCCGAACTATGTGTATCATTTGATATGACTTCTGACCTACCCTTTGACATGACCCTTTGGAACTGCATGAGCATTGGTTGCTATTTTTCCACGTTTTGTCGCCTGATCAGATTTATTGTCCTTGTCTTCACCTGTAACAAAAACATTCTCAGGTAAAACACAGGTAAATTGAAATTGTACTACATGTTCACTTCAGGTACATATACAAACATGTATGTATAAATTCAATTTATATTAAAAAAGTGACTTTTCAGTAGTAACCTTATACCAGGTACACAATCTCAAACTTCATGGACTTGTGAAGTTGATAGGACCATGTTAATATAGTGAAAGTTTGGTAAGGCCCAACAAAACAGTTTGAACTGAACAAGGTCTATATATAGTATATATGAGTATAAGTTAACAAGGTTTATAACATACAGTAAATCTGTGTTATAAAAATCATTGGTTTCTTTTTCTTAGCAATCAAGGCTTCTTTGAAACAATTTGGTTTCATTAGAATTTGTCCTGTCATCTATGAGTAACTAATTTCAAAAAAGCATGGATCTCCAGTTTGTAACTGACAACTGTCTTTGTGTGTTTTGAACTAATGTTTACATCTGAAAAAATGGGTAAACACAGCCCCTAATTAGGTTAAAAACACAAAACAACTGACAGGACATTATTAGACAGCCAGCAAAATTTTCTGAGAGTTAAGAAGGGTACAATCACCTGCCATAGGCCAAGACAGGCGACGCCCACTACCTATACAAGAAGATATTCCAAAAGGATTTGGCATTAAGGAGTCTTTGATCCAGTTCTGTAGCAGACGTAGTGAAAACACTCGGGTCATCTGAAAAGGAAAAACAAATCTCAACATTTCTGTCAGAATTAGATATCTAATATGATAATTTAGTTGCCTTTTACAATCATGTAATGGGAGTAGCAGGTACAATTCTTATTTCCTACCTGCACAGCAGTGAAGGAACATACACACCAATAAACCAATATCAAGTTAAAAAGTAGTTAAAATATCTGTGTGAGTTTCCCTCACAAAATAGTGACATCACCATGGGTACCTACCCACAAGGGAAGTAACTCTGTAATATATAAAGACAGAATACAAGTGGTCTGTTATAACAAGAGTGGTGTACCTTTGTAATGACAGAATACAAGTGTTCTGTTATAACAAGAGTGGTGTACCTTTGTAATGACAGAATACAAGTGTTCTGTTATAACAAGAGTGGTGTACCTTTGTAATGACAGAATACAAGTGTTCTGTTATAACAAGAGTGGTGTACCTTTGTAATGACAGAATACAAGTGTTCTGTTATAACAAGAGTGGTGTACCTTTGTAATGACAGAATACAAGTGTTCTGTTATAACAAGAGTGGTGTACCTTTGTAATGACAGAATACAAGTGTTCTGTTATAACAAGAGTGGTGTACCTTTGTAATGACAGAATACAAGTGTTCTGTTATAACAAGAGTGGTGTACCTTTGTAATGACAGAATACAAGTGTTCTGTTATAACAAGAGTGGTGTACCTTTGTAATGACAGAATACAAGTGTTCTGTTATAACAAGAGTGGTGTACCTTTGTAATGACAGAATACAAGTGTTCTGTTATAACAAGAGTGGTGTACCTTTGTAATGACAGAATACAAGTGTTCTGTTATAACAAGAGTGGTGTACCTTTGTAATGACAGAATACAAGTGTTCTGTTATAACAAGAGTGGTGTACCTTTGTAATGACAGAATACAAGTGTTCTGTTATAACAAGAGTGGTGTACCTTTGTAATGACAGAATACAAGTGTTCTGTTATAACAAGAGTGGTGTACCTTTGTAATGACAGAATACAAGTGTTCTGTTATAACAAGAGTGGTGTACCTTTGTAATGACAGAATACAAGTGTTCTGTTATAACAAGAGTGGTGTACCTTTGTAATGACAGAATACAAGTGTTCTTATAACAAGAGTGGTGTACCTTTGTAATGACAGAATACAAGTGTTCTGTTATAACAAGAGTGGTGTACCTTTGTAATGACAGAATACAAGTGTTCTGTTATAACAAGAGTGGTGTACCTTTGTAATGACAGAATACAAGTGTTCTGTTATAACAAGAGTGGTGTACCTTTGTAATGACAGAATACAAGTGTTCTGTTATAACAAGAGTGGTGTACCTTTGTAATGACAGAATACAAGTGTTCTGTTATAACAAGAGTGGTGTACCTTTGTAATGACAGAATACAAGTGTTCTGTTATAACAAGAGTGGTGTACCTTTGTAATGACAGAATACAAGTGTTCTGTTATAACAAGAGTGGTGTACCTTTGTAATGACAGAATACAAGTGTTCTGTTATAACAAGAGTGGTGTACCTTTGTAATGACAGAATACAAGTGTTCTGTTATAACAAGAGTGGTGTACCTTTGTAATGACAGAATACAAGTGTTCTGTATATAACAAGAGTGGTGGTGTACCTTTGTAATGACAGAATACAAGTGTTCTGTTATAACAAGAGTGGTGTACCTTTGTAATGACAGAATACAAGTGTTCTGTTATAACAAGAGTGGTGTACCTTTGTAATGACAGAATACAAGTGTTCTGTTATAACAAGAGTGGTGTACCTTTGTAATGACAGAATACAAGTGTTCTGTTATAACAAGAGTGGTGTACCTTTGTAATGACAGAATACAAGTGTTCTGTTATAACAAGAGTGGTGTACCTTTGTAATGACAGAATACAAGTGTTCTGTTATAACAAGAGTGGTGTGTACCTTTGTAATGACAGAATACAAGTGTTCTGTTATAACAAGAGTGGTGTACCTTTGTAATGACAGAATACAAGTGTTCTGTTATAACAAGAGTGGTGTACCTTTGTAATGACAGAATACAAGTGTTCTGTTATAACAAGAGTGGTGTACCTTTGTAATGACAGAATACAAGTGTTCTGTTATAACAAGAGTGGTGTACCTTTGTAATGACAGAATACAAGTGTTCTGTTATAACAAGAGTGGTGTACCTTTGTAATGACAGAATACAAGTGGTCTGTTATAACAAGAGTGGTGTACCTTTGTAATGACAGAATACAAGTGTTCTGTTATAACAAGAGTGGTGTACCTTTGTAATGACAGAATACAAGTGTTCTGTTATAACAAGAGTGGTGTACCTTTGTAATGACAGAATACAAGTGTTCTGTTATAACAAGAGTGGTGTACCTTTGTAATGACAGAATACAAGTGTGTTAAACAAGACGTACCTTTGTAATGACAGAATACAAGTGTTCTGTTATAACAAGAGTGGTGTACCTTTGTAATGACAGAATACAAGTGTTCTGTTATAACAAGAGTGGTGTACCTTTGTAATGACAGAATACAAGTGTTCTGTTATAACAAGAGTGGTGTACCTTTGTAATGACAGAATACAAGTGTTCTGTTATAACAAGAGTGGTGTACCTTTGTAATGACAGAATACAAGTGTTCTGTTATAACAAGAGTGGTGTACCTTTGTAATGACAGAATACAAGTGTTCTGTTATAACAAGAGTGGTGTACCTTTGTAATGACAGAATACAAGTGTTCTGTTATAACAAGAGTGGTGTACCTTTGTAATGACAGAATACAAGTGTTCTGTTATAACAAGAGTGGTGTACCTTTGTAATGACAGAATACAAGTGTTCTGTTATAACAAGAGTGGTGTACCTTTAGTAATGACAGAATACAAGTGTTCTTAATATAAAAGAGAGTGGTGTACCTTTGTAATGACAGAATACAAGTGTTCTGTTATAACAAGAGTGGTGTACCTTTGTAATGACAGAATACAAGTGTTCTGTTATAACAAGAGTGGTGTACCTTTGTAATGACAGAATACAAGTGTTCTGTTATAACAAGAGTGGTGTACCTTTGTAATGACAGAATACAAGTGTTCTGTTATAACAAGAGTGGTGTACCTTTGTAATGACAGAATACAAGTGTTCTATTATAACAAGAGTGGTGTACCTTTGTAATGACAGAATACAAGTGTTCTGTTATAACAAGAGTGGTGTACCTTTGTATGACAGAATACAAGTGTTCTGTTATAACAAGAGTGGTGTACCTTTGTAATGACAGAATACAAGTGTTCTGTTATAACAAGAGTGGTGTACCTTTGTAATGACAGAATACAAGTGTTCTGTTATAACAAGAGTGGTGTACCTTTGTAATGACAGAATACAAGTGTTCTGTTATAACAAGAGTGGTGTACCTTTGTAATGACAGAATACAAGTGTTCTGTTATAACAAGAGTGGTGTACCTTTGTAATGACAGAATACAAGTGTTCTGTTATAACAAGAGTGGTGTACCTTTGTAATGACAGAATACAAGTGTTCTGTTATAACAAGAGTGGTGTACCTTTGTAATGACAGAATACAAGTGTTCTGTTATAACAAGAGTGGTGTACCTTTGTAATGACAGAATACAAGTGTTCTGTTATAACAAGAGTGGTGTACCTTTGTAATGACAGAATACAAGTGTTCTTTATAACAAGAGTGGTGTACCTTTGTAATGACAGAATACAAGTGTTCTGTTATAACAAGAGTGGTGTACCTTTGTAATGACAGAATACAAGTGTTCTGTTATAACAAGAGTGGTGTACCTTTGTAATGACAGAATACAAGTGTTCTGTTATAACAAGAGTGGTGTACCTTTGTAATGACAGAATACAAGTGTTCTGTTATAACAAGAGTGGTGTACCTTTGTAATGACAGAATACAAGTGTTCTGTTATAACAAGAGTGGTGTACCTTTGTAATGACAGAATACAAGTGTTCTGTTATAACAAGAGTGGTGTACCTTTGTAATGACAGAATACAAGTGTTCTGTTATAACAAGAGTGGTGTACCTTTGTAATGACAGAATACAAGTGTTCTGTTATAACAAGAGTGGTGTACCTTTGTAATGACAGAATACAAGTGTTCTGTTATAACAAGAGTGGTGTACCTTTGTAATGACAGAATACAAGTGTTCTGTTATAACAAGAGTGGTGTACCTTTGTAATGACAGAATACAAGTGTTCTGTTATAACAAGAGTGGTGTACCTTTGTAATGACAGAATACAAGTGTTCTGTTATAACAAGAGTGGTGTACCTTTGTAATGACAGAATACAAGTGTTCTGTTATAACAAGAGTGGTGTACCTTTGTAATGACAGAATACAAGTGTTCTGTTATAACAAGAGTGGTGTACCTTTGTAATGACAGAATACAAGTGTTCTGTTATAACAAGAGTGGTGTACCTTTGTAATGACAGAATACAAGTGTTCTGTTATAACAAGAGTGGTGTACCTTTGTAATGACAGAATACAAGTGTTCTGTTATAACAAGAGTGGTGTACCTTTGTAATGACAGAATACAAGTGTTCTGTTATAACAAGAGTGGTGTACCTTTGTAATGACAGAATACAAGTGTTCTGTTATAACAAGAGTGGTGTACCTTTGTAATGACAGAATACAAGTGTTCTGTTATAACAAGAGTGGTGTACCTTTGTAATGACAGAATACAAGTGTTCTGTTATAACAAGAGTGGTGTACCTTTGTAATGACAGAATACAAGTGTTCTGTTATAACAAGAGTGGTGTACCTTTGTAATGACAGAATACAAGTGTTCTGTTATAACAAGAGTGGTGTACCTTTGTAATGACAGAATACAAGTGTTCTGTTATAACAAGAGTGGTGTACCTTTGTAATGACAGAATACAAGTGTTCTGTTATAACAAGAGTGGTGTACCTTTGTAATGACAGAATACAAGTGTTCTGTTATAACAAGAGTGGTGTACCTTTGTAATGATAGAATACAAGTGGTCTATTATAACAAGAGTGGTGTACCTTTGTAATGACAGAATACAAGTGTTCTGTTATAACAAGAGTGGTGTACCTTTGTAATGACAGAATACAAGTGTTCTGTTATAACAAGAGTGGTGTACCTTTGTAATGACAGAATACAAGTGTTCTGTTATAACAAGAGTGGTGTACCTTTGTAATGACAGAATACAAGTGTTCTGTTATAACAAGAGTGGTGTACCTTTGTAATGACAGAATACAAGTGTTCTGTTATAACAAGAGTGGTGTACCTTTGTAATGACAGAATACAAGTGTTCTGTTATAACAAGAGTGGTGTACCTTTGTAATGACAGAATACAAGTGTTCTGTTATAACAAGAGTGGTGTACCTTTGTAATGACAGAATACAAGTGTTCTTTATAACAAGAGTGGTACCTTTGTAACAGAATAAAGTGTGTGTACCTTTGTAATGACAGAATACAAGTGTTCTGTTATAACAAGAGTGGTGTACCTTTGTAATGACAGAATACAAGTGTTCTGTTATAACAAGAGTGGTGTACCTTTGTAATGACAGAATACAAGTGTTCTGTTATAACAAGAGTGGTGTACCTTTGTAATGACAGAATACAAGTGTTCTGTTATAACAATAGTGGTGTACCTTTGTAATGACAGAATACAAGTGTTCTGTTATAACAAGAGTGGTGTACCTTTGTAATGACAGAATACAAGTGTTCTGTTATAACAAGAGTGGTGTACCTTTGTAATGACAGAATACAAGTGTTCTGTTATAACAAGAGTGGTGTACCTTTGTAATGACAGAATACAAGTGTTCTGTTATAACAAGAGTGGTGTACCTTTGTAATGACAGAATACAAGTGTTCTGTTATAACAAGAGTGGTGTACCTTTGTAATGACAGAATACAAGTGTTCTGTTATAACAAGAGTGGTGTACCTTTGTAATGACAGAATACAAGTGTTCTGTTATAACAAGAGTGGTGTACCTTTGTAATGACAGAATACAAGTGTTCTGTTATAACAAGAGTGGTGTACCTTTGTAATGACAGAATACAAGTGTTCTGTTATAACAAGAGTGGTGTACCTTTGTAATGACAGAATACAAGTGTTCTGTTATAACAAGAGTGGTGTACCTTTGTAATGACAGAATACAAGTGTTCTGTTATAACAAGAGTGGTGTACCTTTGTAATGACAGAATACAAGTGTTCTGTTATAACAAGAGTGGTGTACCTTTGTAATGACAGAATACAAGTGTTCTGTTATAACAAGAGTGGTGTACCTTTGTAATGACAGAATACAAGTGTTCTGTTATAACAAGAGTGGTGTACCTTTGTAATGACAGAATACAAGTGTTCTGTTATAACAAGAGTGGTGTACCTTTGTAATGACAGAATACAAGTGTTCTATTATAACAAGAGTGGTGTACCTTTGTAATGACAGAATACAAGTGTTCTGTTATAACAAGAGTGGTGTACCTTTGTAATGACAGAATACAATGTGTTCTGTTATAACAAGAGTGGTGTACCTTTGTAATGACAGAATACAAGTGTTCTGTTATAACAAGAGTGGTGTACCTTTGTAATGACAGAATACAAGTGTTCTGTTATAACAAGAGTGGTGTACCTTTGTAATGACAGAATACAAGTGTTCTGTTATAACAAGAGTGGTGTACCTTTGTAATGACAGAATACAAGTGTTCTGTTATAACAAGAGTGGTGTACCTTTGTAATGACAGAATACAAGTGTTCTGTTATAACAAGAGTGGTGTACCTTTGTAATGACAGAATACAAGTGTTCTGTTATAACAAGAGTGGTGTACCTTTGTAATGACAGAATACAAGTGTTCTGTTATAACAAGAGTGGTGTACCTTTGTATAACAGAAAGACAGAATACAAGTGTTCTGTTATAACAAGAGTGGTGTACCTTTGTAATGACAGAATACAAGTGGTCTGTTATAACAAGAGTGGTGTACCTTTGTAATGACAGAATACAAGTGTTCTGTTATAACAAGAGTGGTGTACCTTTGTAATGACAGAATACAAGTGTTCTGTTATAACAAGAGTGGTGTACCTTTGTAATGACAGAATACAAGTGTTCTGTTATAACAAGAGTGGTGTACACCTTTGTAATGACAGAATACAAGTGTTCTGTTATAACAAGAGTGGTGTACCTTTGTAATGACAGAATACAAGTGTTCTGTTATAACAAGAGTGGTGTACCTTTGTAATGACAGAATACAAGTGTTCTTTATATAACAAGAGTGGTGTACCTTTGTAATGACAGAATACAAGTGTTCTGTTATAACAAGAGTGGTGTACCTTTGTAATGACAGAATACAAGTGTTCTGTTATAACAAGAGTGTGTGTACCTTTGTAATGACAGAATACAAGTGTTCTGTTATAACAAGAGTGGTGTACCTTTGTAATGACAGAATACAAGTGTTCTGTTATAACAAGAGTGGTGTACCTTTGTAATGACAGAATACAAGTGTTCTGTTATAACAAGAGTGGTGTACCTTTGTAATGACAGAATACAAGTGTTCTGTTATAACAAGAGTGGTGTACCTTTGTAATGACAGAATACAAGTGTTCTGTTATAACAAGAGTGGTGTACCTTTGTAATGACAGAATACAAGTGTTCTGTTATAACAAGAGTGGTGTACCTTTGTAATGACAGAATACAAGTGTTCTGTTATAACAAGAGTGGTGTACCTTTGTAATGACAGAATACAAGTGTTCTGTTATAACAAGAGTGGTGTACCTTTGTAATGACAGAATACAAGTGTTCTGTTATAACAAGAGTGGTGTACCTTTGTAATGACAGAATACAAGTGTTCTGTTATAACAAGAGTGGTGTACCTTTGTAATGACAGAATACAAGTGTTCTGTTATAACAAGAGTGGTGTACCTTTGTAATGACAGAATACAAGTGTTCTGTTATAACAAGAGTGGTGTACCTTTGTAATGACAGAATACAAGTGTTCTGTTATAACAAGAGTGGTGTACCTTTGTAATGACAGAATACAAGTGTTCTGTTATAACAAGAGTGGTGTACCTTTGTAATGACAGAATACAAGTGTTCTGTTATAACAAGAGTGGTGTACCTTTGTAATGACAGAATACAAGTGTTCTGTTATAACAAGAGTGGTGTACCTTTGTAATGACAGAATACAAGTGTTCTGTTATAACAAGAGTGGTGTACCTTTGTAATGACAGAATACAAGTGTTCTGTTATAACAAGAGTGGTGTACCTTTGTAATGACAGAATACAAGTGGTCTGTTATAACAAGAGTGGTGTACCTTTGTAATGACAGAATACAAGTGTTCTGTTATAACAAGAGTGGTGTACCTTTGTAATGACAGAATACAAGTGTTCTGTTATAACAAGAGTGGTGTACCTTTGTAATGACAGAATACAAGTGTTCTGTTATAACAAGAGTGGTGTACCTTTGTAATGACAGAATACAAGTGTTCTGTTATAACAAGAGTGGTGTACCTTTGTAATGACAGAATACAAGTGTTCTGTTATAACAAGAGTGGTGTACCTTTGTAATGACAGAATACAAGTGTTCTGTTATAACAAGAGTGGTGTACCTTTGTAATGACAGAATACAAGTGTTCTGTTATAACAAGAGTGGTGTACCTTTGTAATGACAGAATACAAGTGTTCTGTTATAAACAAGAGTGGTGTACCTTTGTAATGACAGAATACAAGTGTTCTGTTATAACAAGAGTGGTGTACCTTTGTAATGACAGAATACAAGTGTTCTGTTATAACAAGAGTGGTGTACCTTTGTAATGACAGAATACAAGTGTTCTGTTATAACAAGAGTGGTGTACCTTTGTAATGACAGAATACAAGTGTTCTGTTATAACAAGAGTGGTGTACCTTTGTAATGACAGAATACAAGTGTTCTGTTATAACAAGAGTGGTGTACCTTTGTAATGACAGAATACAAGTGTTCTGTTATAACAAGAGTGGTGTACCTTTGTAATGACAGAATACAAGTGTTCTGTTATAACAAGAGTGGTGTACCTTTGTAATGACAGAATACAAGTGTTCTGTTATAACAAGAGTGGTGTACCTTTGTAATGACAGAATACAAGTGTTCTGTTATAACAAGAGTGGTGTACCTTTGTAATGACAGAATACAAGTGTTCTGTTATAACAAGAGTGGTGACCTTTGTAATGACAGAATACAAGTGTTCTGTTATAACAAGAGTGGTGTACCTTTGTAATGACAGAATACAAGTGTTCTGTTATAACAAGAGTGGTGTACCTTTGTAATGACAGAATACAAGTGTTCTGTTATAACAAGAGTGGTGTACCTTTGTAATGACAGAATACAAGTGTTCTGTTATAACAAGAGTGTGTGTGGTGTACCTTTGTAATGACAGAATACAAGTGTTCTGTTATAACAAGAGTGGTGTACCTTTGTAATGACAGAATACAAGTGTTCTGTTATAACAAGAGTGGTGTACCTTTGTAATGACAGAATACAAGTGTTCTGTTATAACAAGAGTGGTGTACCTTTGTAATGACAGAATACAAGTGTTCTGTTATAACAAGAGTGGTGTGTACCTTTGTAATGACAGAATACAAGTGTTCTGTTATAACAAGAGTGGTGTACCTTTGTAATGACAGAATACAAGTGTTCTGTTATAACAAGAGTGGTGTACCTTTGTAATGACAGAATACAAGTGTTCTGTTATAACAAGAGTGGTGTACCTTTGTAATGACAGAATACAAGTGGTCTGTTATAACAAGAGTGGTGTACCTTTGTAATGACAGAATACAAGTGTTCTGTTATAACAAGAGTGGTGTACCTTTGTAATGACAGAATACAAGTGTTCTGTTATAACAAGAGTGGTGTACCTTTGTAATGACAGAATACAAGTGTTCTGTTATAACAAGAGTGGTGTACCTTTGTAATGACAGAATACAAGTGTTCTGTTATAACAAGAGTGGTGTACCTTTGTAATGACAGAATACAAGTGTTCTGTTATAACAAGAGTGGTGTACCTTTGTAATGACAGAATACAAGTGTTCTGTTATAACAAGAGTGGTGTACCTTTGTAATGACAGAATACAAGTGTTCTGTTATAACAAGAGTGGTGTACCTTTGTAATGACAGAATACAAGTGTTCTGTTATAACAAGAGTGGTGTACCTTTGTAATGACAGAATACAAGTGGTCTGTTATAACAAGAGTGGTGTACCTTTGTAATGACAGAATACAAGTGTTCTGTTATAACAAGAGTGGTGTACCTTTGTAATGACAGAATACAAGTGTTCTGTTATAACAAGAGGTGTACCTTTGTAATGACAGAATACAAGTGTTCTGTTATAACAAGAGTGGTGTACCTTTGTAATGACAGAATACAAGTGTTCTGTTATAACAAGAGTGGTGTACCTTTGTAATGACAGAATACAAGTGTTCTGTTATAACAAGAGTGGTGTACCTTTGTAATGACAGAATACAAGTGTTCTGTTATAACAAGAGTGGTGTACCTTTGTAATGACAGAATACAAGTGTTCTGTTATAACAAGAGTGGTGTACCTTTGTAATGACAGAATACAAGTGTTCTATTATAACAAGAGTGGTGTACCTTTGTAATGACAGAATACAAGTGTTCTGTTATAACAAGAGTGGTGTACCTTTGTAATGACAGAATACAAGTGTTCTGTTATAACAAGAGTGGTGTACCTTTGTAATGACAGAATACAAGTGTTCTGTTATAACAAGAGTGGTGTACCTTTGTAATGACAGAATACAAGTGTTCTGTTATAACAAGAGTGGTGTACCTTTGTAATGACAGAATACAAGTGTTCTGTTATAACAAGAGTGGTGTACCTTTGTAATGACAGAATACAAGTGTTCTGTTATAACAAGAGTGGTGTACCTTTGTAATGACAGAATACAAGTGTTCTGTTATAACAAGAGTGGTGTACCTTTGTAATGACAGAATACAAGTGTTCTATTATAACAAGAGTGGTGTACCTTTGTAATGACAGAATACAAGTGTTCTGTTATAACAAGAGTGGTGTACCTTTGTAATGACAGAATACAAGTGTTCTGTTATAACAAGAGTGGTGTACCTTTGTAATGACAGAATACAAGTGTTCTGTTATAACAAGAAGAGTGGTGTACCTTTGTAATGACAGAATACAAGTGTTCTGTTATAACAAGAGTGGTGTACCTTTGTAATGACAGAATACAAGTGTTCTGTTATAACAAGAGTGGTGTACCTTTGTAATGACAGAATACAAGTGTTCTGTTATAACAAGAGTGGTGTACCTTTGTAATGACAGAATACAAGTGTTCTGTTATAACAAGAGTGTGTACCTTTGTAATGACAGAATACAAGTGTTCTGTTATAACAAGAGTGGTGTACCTTTGTAATGACAGAATACAAGTGTTCTGTTATAACAAGAGTGGTGTACCTTTGTAATGACAGAATACAAGTGTTCTTATAACAAGAGTGTTACCTTTGTAATGACAGAAAATTTTTACAAAGTGTACCTTTGTAATGACAGAATACAAGTGTTGTTATAACAAGAGTGGTGTACCTTTGTAATGACAGAATACAAGTGTTCTGTTATAACAAGAGTGGTGTACCTTTGTAATGACAGAATACAAGTGTTCTGTTATAACAAGAGTGGTGTACCTTTGTAATGACAGAATACAAGTGTTCTGTTATAACAAGAGTGGTGTACCTTTGTAATGACAGAATACAAGTGTTCTGTTATAACAAGAGTGGTGTACCTTTGTAATGACAGAATACAAGTGTTCTGTTATAACAAGAGTGGTGTACCTTTGTAATGACAGAATACAAGTGTTCTGTTATAACAAGAGTGGTGTACCTTTGTAATGACAGAATACAAGTGTTCTGTTATAACAAGAGTGGTGTACCTTTGTAATGACAGAATACAAGTGTTCAGATATAACAAGAGTGGTGTACCTTTGTAATGACAGAATACAAGTGTTCTGTTATAACAAGAGTGGTGTACCTTTGTAATGACAGAATACAAGTGGTCTATAATAACAAGAGTGGTGTACCTTTGTTATGACAGAATACAAGTGTTCTGTTATAACAAGAGTTGTGTACCTTTGAGTAGCCTGTCTGATGTTGTACTGTCTGAAGTAGGGCTATATCTTGTATGGGTAACAAGGACCTAAAACAAAAGTACAATAGATGATAGATAAAAAACAACAATTAAACATACTCTTAACACAGGGAAACAAAGACTTGAGCTTTATATTGTTTATCTTTACGTCACTGACAAGAATATTGGGAATCACAACTGACATCTCCTACAGCTAAGATTTTTGTATTTCATTTCTCAAACCAACAAATTTTATTGACAAAGATGTTTCAAGTCAAATGGATTAAATAACAGGCAAAGCCTAAATAAATTCTCTCCAATGGTGGTAAAAGTAATAGTTTAAACTTACATCAATTATAGGTATCATATTTAAGTTTTGAAATGAAATTTTTACAACAATTAAAGGGAGATACTCCATTCACACATCACACATAATATAAATACAGCTGTTATTTTATTACAAGAACATGTTATATTAGACCACATGTTACTCAGATATTGACAGACAATGACCAACAGTCCATGTGTATATATATACACTTGTCATTGCTCTAAATACTGTTAACTTTCTTGAAAATAATTGAAATGTATTTGTATTTCATATGACATAATGCTATTGCAATGTGCTGTTTCAAAACAACTGGCCAATTGGTTTTCCAGGAAATCTTTGGAAACCTATTATGACCAGGCTGACAGATTACTACAGTATATGGCTCCCTGATGCAGGTCCATACTAAGGCAATCAAACTTATTATTTCATATACCTGGTAAATTTTTAATCCAACTATTGTTATACTCACTTGCATTTATCCACAGACCCAGTGATAAGGAAACCAAGTGCTTCTAGTGCAGTTAAACTGATGGCTAAGTCTCCAGGTGCCACACTTCCTAGTACATCTGTAACAAGAGTTCAAACGGCTGTGTGTTACAACTTAAGGCCATTTTACATGTGGAGATTACTTACTTTTAATTCATATATTTGTTAATGCCAATGGAAGGACTCCAATTTATTAAATATCCATGGATATACCAAGCATAAAAATAGAATTGAAATGGTATAGCATAATTTCTTTTAAATGTCTTAACTACGTGTGAAATAAATGAGATAATATTATAGAAATAGACCTGAAAATATTAAGGAAATTTAGGTTAATCCCAATTTGAATAATTATACACTGATCAGTTTATTTTTCAGCGATATTCCAGTCTTGAAAAAATAAGAAATGTTGATTCATGGAATTAAACAAAGATATTGTGACATGGTGAAACAGTGTAGTATTTATAATTGTATAAATATATAGCATACTGACCTGGCTCTACAAGCAGCTCCAGAATCTCATGGATGTGATTCTGTACAAACACCATGTGACTATGATCATCAAGCGTCTGCAACAAACAAGGTAAGCATTAGTGGAGCTCTCCAGTCTTAGGGCAGAAAGTTGTACAGATATTGGGTTGGGAACATTTATTTGTATACATGTATATGATTCAATTATTTCTCTATGTTTTCCTAATCAAAGTCCTTTGAAATTGTGAAAATATCCCTGGGAAAATAACTGTCTAAAACTATATACCCTCAATGTTAACTTGTACAAGACATTGCATATGAATGTTTGACAAGTACACTGATGTAGCTATGAGTTTATGACTTGTTAGAAAGCAAACAATGAATATGTACTGTCAACTTTACAGCTTTAGTAACCGATAGTAATGTAAGGATGATTTTACTGTGCTTATACCAGACCTTTTTTATGTTGAAGGGTGCAGTAATGTTTGATGTTTGATAGTGTGTAGATGTTGTAGATGACCATGTATATTGATGTAAGATCTACCTGTAGTACATCCTTGACCTCCAGAAGTTAGAATCACATAGACTCTCTTCACTGGAGATCGAAGATGCCTGTAGTAAGGCGTTGTACTAGAATGTGCTGCTCACCTTATTTCCTCGCGGAGTTGTCCTTCCTGTTCCATCTAGATCAGGAGAACTGGAGCGAACAGTTGGCCATCTGATTATTATGTTAAGAACCCAAATGCAACAACAATATAGAATACAGTAATACAAGAATACAGTGATATAAGTAATACATGTTTATGGGAGTACGAACCTCAGTAGCTCTTGAAATAAATTTTTGAACTACAAAAAAATAATACATGTATAACATTACAGAAGCAAGGTATACAGACAAATCCAGAATCTATTATATTACCTAGAAATCAAAGTACATAGATTAAAAAGATAATGGATTTCAAACAAAAGAAGAAAAGGATACTCTTCCCCGGACACGAGTGAGGCCTTGAGCGAGACTTTATATATCTGTTGTATGTACAGGTAGAGGACAAACTTGAGTGTTGACACACTTACTGATGACCTCAGTTTGTCTGTAAAACAACAAATATAGTAAACAGTTGGCCTATGATATCCTGAAAAGCAATCTGATTAGAATACACTACATTTATTGCCTGAAAATCTGCCAATTATTTGTTTGCATAGGTATTTAACATACTGTTCAAGAAGGAAATAGTGTGTTTTTTGGTGGGTTTTTTTTGGCTTTAAGAGGTCAGTTTGATACTGGCATGTCATCTTCATGGGTAGTTTCACCATCAAACCTTAAAGAAAACATAGTTTTGAAGCTAGGTAATTTCTTACTGTTGTACTCCCCAAATTTGAAAAGAGTAGCCTCCCCTATAACCTAGACTATTCACTGGCTGTAATAATTTTTATATCAGTGTGTCTGTTTTGGCTGAAACTGGTTCCCATATACCTTGCTCTGATTGGCTGGAACAAGCTGCCATCTCCTGGTCACGCTCGATTCGTTCCATCGCCGACAGATCTTCGCTAAACATGTGACAGGTGGAGAAATACCTACAATTTTATGTTAATATTGAAATATGTGACTGAATTACAAAATACATTTTCTATACTTGGACAAATTTGGCTTAATCTGAGGTCATCCTCGGTATTCCAGAGGTTACTATTACTGACGTTATATCCACCCCTGGACTATTTTATAGTAAAACTGAAGACAAAGAAGACACAGGTAATATCATCTGAATTTCAATTTGAATTGTATAACGGTACACTATGACTGACTGTGATGCTTTGAAATTGGACGTCACTCTCTCTGTAATCTTCAAAGAAAATCTCTGCATGCAGGCCTGTGATTGGTCAGTTTTTTCTGGTGAACTGCCTCCAGTTTAACTATGAGATAGTGCAATTTCTTTCATTGTTCAGAAAAAATGTTTATTTTCCAATTTCATTTCAGTTAATAGCATCTTGAAAATCTTTTCAAACACAGAAAGGATCCATTAATACTGAGTAGAACCTGAGTCACTTTCATAATAACTAACACTTCACTACATTCGTTATATATTAAATAAGCAGTAAATGTACTTCAAACACTTTTTATGTTTCTTAGGACAGCTTACTGAGAAGAACTCAATAAGTGTATAATCATTGTGTCTACAGATCATAGAGTTATCTGCCCTTTTGGTTAAGTATTGATTATGACATCATCAGATTTTTGGACAAAGGTTACCTTTTTTTTTCTCTAAAAATTATGATGATGTTATCAGTAATACGTCCACATAACATAACTATAAAACCCAAGGGCAGATAACTCTGTAATATATAAATACAGAACTAAAGCTATTCAAAATCTCCAAGTCGCATAGAACAGGGCGTATACAAATCAGTGAGTTTCTACCTCGATCAGAAGGAGCAAAAGATAAGTTGGTAGGTGGTTCATTTACTAATACTTACATCCAAGCCAAATCTTCTGTTAGATGTAGTTTGTTACAGGCTATGTGACGCCATACTGAATAACTGAAATAAACAACAGCATCTCAGTAAAACTGAAATTGAGGATAAACTATCGTTTACACACAAGTGATCTACTTAATGTTTTTGTATCCATCACATGATCATTTCCCATTGATGAACTTCATAAAACTATAACTGCATCGGTTTGAACGACATAAATGCCCTCATTTCCATATGAAATCAGAAAGAATTCCAATGGGTCAAGAGACAAAGAGGTGCACATGGCCAGATGAATATTGGATGCTCCTCATTTCATGGTAGGGGGAAGGGGCATAAAAAGAAATAAATCTGTATTTTATAGCTCATTCTTTGATTCTAGTGATCAATGCCTAGTCCACTGAAAGTCATGTTGGTTTAGCACCACAGGGAGACATATGAAATAACGTTGCTTGTTAAGATTAGAATCCTGGCTTTTGACACTGGGATATACTCTCAAACAAGATACAGATACAGCACGCTGCTGTACACTAGTATAGCAAAGCTGTATACATTGTTTGTACCCAAATGGCGACTCCAACTGTAAGATCCCCAGAGACTGAGAAAGACAGTGATCTAGATGTAATTACTACTGATGATGCAGCAAATAATTGGCGATCAAACCAATATGATTGAGGAGTGTACTGATACTATCGTAGGCCAATATCAATTGTCTACGATATATATGTTGTACTTTTTTAAAATCTTAATAAACTATGATACTTACTTTAGCCTTGGAAATCCCAGACTGCCTTTATTTTTGGCATATATAACAATTTTCTTGATATTCTGCAATCAAAATAAATTCAAATTAGGTTTGGTCTTCGAAAACTAGTAAATAATTTTGACTCAAAATAATATATCATTTATTTCCCCTTTCTGACCTACCCATCCAAAACACCCCCTACCCAAATATTTTATTGACATTTTCAATACCAAAAATATTTTATCATTTTTGATATTTAATTTTTTCATTTACTTTCAAAAGGCTTTGAATGGTGTATCATTTCAAATCATAATTCTCCTATAACTCCCGTTGGTGTAGTGGTATGTTTAACATGTATTGTGTTGTCTTTCTCACTGACTTGATGATGTCATGACTTCATGCACATTTTTATGCGTAATTGCATGCTACCGGAATGAAAAAACCCAAATTGTTCTGTTATTCACAACAATATTTGTAGTTACATTGTATAATTTTAAAATGTTGAATATCCTACCTAAAGATGGAAAATATTAATTAAAATGTTGGAAGTGTACTGATGATTTTATGTTTATTTCAAAGGACTTATTCTTTTTACTGCGAATGACGGCAAATGTTCTCATAATGTCGGTGTTACTTATGACGTGACAAGAAGAGGCTCCATTGACGGGGGCAGTGGGGAATTTGATGTGGTAATAGCGATAACAGTTACATTACAGGTTGGCTTCAAAATAACAAAAAACGAAAATGTTCTTGGGGAATTAATGGTCCTATAAATCTCTCAGGTTTTCAGACAAATTAATTATAACATGCTAACATGGGTTATTCAATTTGTCTGCAATCCAGGGAGAATTATAGGACCAAAAATCCCCCAAGAAGGCAATTTAATGCTTAAACAACTTAAGTTTTGGAAAGCAAACTAATAATTTTGGGTATTTCTTGTTCAACCAAACAAAAACAAAAAAATTACATACCTATAGCTACCTACCCGACACTGTCTGGTATGGGTCAGTAAAGGGAAAACAAACAATTTATTAGGGATGGCCTAAACCTACTCAGGTGCTTATACTAAATGTCAGTCTGAGGTGAAGTGTGTTTACTTACACTAAATGTCAGTCTGGGGTGAGGTGCAATGGGAAACGCTCCATAGCTGAAGGGTTACTAATATTTACATTAAATGTCTGTCAGTGAGTGAGTGAGTGAGGTGAGGTGCAATGGGAAACACTCCATAACTAAATGGTTACTTACACTAAATGTCAGTCTGGGGTGAGGTGCAATGGGAAACGCTCCATAGCTGAAGGGTTCAGCCTTCACCCACAGACACACTGAATGTTCACTCATGATGAATGGTAAATCTTCAGTTGGCTTGGTCAATACATATTGTCTCTAGGAAGATCCACTGGAATGAACAATTTATTTGTTACAAATCATAAAAAGCAATAAGCATACACTTTTTTTGTATTATTTTGTTACCAAGGATTATATCATTATCAGTTTCAGGAGCAAGTATTATTCATTTTTAATATTTTCGTATGAAAATGGAACCAACTCTCAAATATGGGACAGGTACAAGGATCCTGATCCATCTAAAATCATTTTAAATGACTTAAGGTGATAAAAACAGATTTTAAATATGCTATTTTTGTGTTGATATTTGTTTATTGTGATGCACTTTATGATTTCCAACAAAAAATACAGGTTGTATTTGACGTAATTTCAATAAAATGTGCTTGAAACGAAGTCCATAAACACCCTTGTCCAGAACGATCGCATCGCTTATCGCCCCTGTGGTGGACCATTAGTCGCCAGTGATTACACAGCATACACATATATATAACGCACAAGGTATGTAACGCTAAAAGCACACATTTATTGAACAGTTCGCCGTAACATTCCAGGTAGTACATACCGCAGGCTGCCAACAATGCTTGGCCAATACCGACATCAATATTCAAATATAACGAGCCTACCTGTGTTACTTCATTACTAGATGTTATCAACAGTTTGTGCCTTATAGGTACAAATAACCTGTGCACCAACGATTATGTCCCATAGTTAGGAAGCTTATCAAACTCCATCTTTACTCTTCTCAGCGTTGTTTTCCTGTTACGCCATGCCGTCCATCCCATAATATTCACACGTCACTACCCCGCGGCGTTACTAATCACCGACCGGGTACCGGGACGAAACCGGAATTTTACTAAATTACCGTTACTTATCGGTAACATACCGGCCCCTAAATGCGAGTACTATAACAATGAGCATTTCAAACAAAATACTATACATACATAATACTACAATTACTTATTTTCATTATACAAGAAATAAAATCCAAAAAGAATGAAAAGATTTGCAGAGCAGAGCACGTCGTACACTCCCGAATGGGAAGCATTATTATGGCTTTTAACCCCATACGTTGCAAATCTCTCAAAAACATGTCCTTTAACTTAACAAGATAAATGTTCAATGTTAGTACCAGAAAGTTCAACCAAATAGCGGTTGTGGTCTATGTTCTGGAAAGCTCCAAGTGGCACAACTTATGTACCGGACGAATAAGAACGGTCGACTTCGTTTTTAGTTTAACACTCCAAACGAGACCATCCTTTCCCGGAAATGTCTCCACCACGCGGCCAAGAGGCCAGTTCGTACGATGTGTAGACTCGTCCATCACTAATACGATGTCTCCAATACAAAGTTCTCCTTTTCGGTTTTCCACTTTTTCCGAAGCTGCAACGTTGGAAGATACTCCGCGAGCCATCTTTCCCAGAACTGGTCAGCTAAATATTGCGCTTGCTTCCAACGCCGTTCGTAACGGTCCTGCTGTTTGAATATCCCCAATGGAACTACGTTGTTTGGGCGAACCAGCAACAAGTGATTAGGTGTAAGTGGCTCCAAGTCATTTGGGTTGTCGGATACATATGTAAGAGGACGCGTATTAACAATAGATTCCGCCTCACAGAATACGGTGTCCAAGCGTTCATCATCAAGAACCTGATTGCGCAAGATGACATTAAGAACCTTTCTCACGGAGCGTATTTGTCTTTCCCATACTCCGCCCATATGCGAAGCTGCTGGAGGGTTAAATTCCCATTTGATGTTCCGTAACAGAAGGTATTCCTCTGTGTTTACATGTTCTGTGCACTGTCTTATAGAAGTTCTCAGCTCCTTTTCTCCGCCAACAAAGTTTGTTCCGTTGTCTGACCTAATAAGTTCCGGAACTCCCCATCGAGACATGAAGCGTATTAACGCGTTGATAAAGGAATCTGCTTCAAGGGAATGTAGCTTTTCAATATGCACCGCACGCATTGCTAGACACGTAAAGATACATCCATATCTCTTTTCCTGGCTCCGGCCCCTTTTCACGTAAAAAAGGTCCGAAACAGTCTATTCCTACAGATGTGAATGGTGCCTGACCAGGACGTACTCGATCAGGGGGAAGTCCTGCCATTTTTTTGAGATCCTGACACTGCTCTTAGTCTTGTGCAAGTCACACAATTACGTAGGATGGCATTTATCAATGGACGACATTTTGGGATCCAATACCTTTGCCTCAGAACAGAGAGCACATGTTCCCTTCCAGAATGTCTGCTCTCGATCTCATGGGTATGTCGAACAATGAGTTTATTGACGTAATGATCTCTTGGAAGAATTACAGGATGCTGCGCGGAGTCTGCAATAGGAGCAGATAACAATCTTCCACCTACATGAAGAAGGCCATCACGTTCCAAGGCTGGCTCTAGTGCATATATACGGCTCTTTTTACTAATCTTTCCTCGACTAGATTTCAAAACAGACAGTTCTTCGCCAAACGTTTGTTGCTGCATGTATCGAAATATCACAATCTCGGCGTCCCTGAGATCCTCCACAGAAATACAGCCTGTTACGGTTTTCTTACGAAGATAATCCTTGTACTTCAAAAGCCAAACTACAGCCTTCTTTAGACAGTGCCATGATGAGTAGTGTGTCAAAAATCTATCTATTGGGCCATCTGCTACTGTCGTTTCAACAGCACAAGACTTAGCTTCAGCGCGAACTTCCGTAATCATCGGGAGAGATATCTGAGCATGTCGGAAGTTCTGGCCATTCAGACTCATCCTGCCACAGGAAATCCGGCCCCTGTTTCCACCGTTTCTTTGCAACCATTTCTGAGACGTTCAGCCCTCTAGAAGCGTCGTCAGCGGGGTTCAGACTTCCGTCAACATGTCTCCAACTCTCAGGCGAAGATCCATCATGTATGATCGCGACGCGATTTGCAACAAATGTGTGGAAACGTCTCTTCTTGTTCTTGATGTATTGTAGAACAATCATACTATCTGACCAGAACACGTTTCTGTCAATTCTAAGACCCAGTTCGTCGCCTAAAATACGACTGACGCGTACTGCCAGCACGGCAGCCGAAAGTTCCAGTCGCGGTATAGTCATTTTCCTTATAGGAGCAAGCCGAGACTTTCCAAGAAGAAACGCACAATGAATTTCCTGGTTGCAGTTTACCACACGAAGGTAAGAAACCGCTCCATAAGCTTCCTGGGACGCATCACAGAAATGATGTAGTTCTAATCTTTCTGCATAGCTGAAACTATCTGGCACGAGACAACGATCCATCTCAAACTCCTTGAGCTTCGGCAACTCATTTAACCACTTTGACCAAGACTTCTTATTTTTGTCCTCCAAGTCGTCATCCCAGTCTTTGTTCATCCTACACTCTGTCTGAAGAATCTTTTTCGCTTGAAGAACGAATGGACAGACGAAACCTAATGGATCATATACAGAACTAGTAACACTTAGGACGCTTCGTCTTGTGTAGTTTGTATCTTTCTCTCCAATTTTGATTCCCAGAGTGTCGGATTCGATATTCCATAAAACGCCAAGTGCTCTTTCGATGGGCAATGATCCACAATGCAATTCGATATTGCGCCTTTCCGAGACTTGTTCTCCTAATGGAACAGTTTCCATTACTGCATCGTTGTTTGACACCCACTTGGTCAGTCGAAAACCTCCTAATGAGGTGATATGTATCAGTTCACGAACAAGCTTTATTGCGTGTTCCTCACCATCAACTGACTTCAGACAGTCATCAACGTAAAAGTTGTTCAACACGGTGTGGTACAGTCTCGGGATCAAAGGATGCAGCATTTGCCTCAGCAGTATGCCTCAAAGCAAAGTTCGTACAACTTGGACTCCAAACACCTCCGAAAGGATGCACAGTCATTCGATATACTGTAGGTTCTTGGGTCAAGTCCCCGTTCTGCCACCACAGAAACCTCAACACGTCGCGGTCCTGAGGAGGAACTTTCACTTGGTAGAACATTGCTTCAATGTCTGCCATAAGCGCAATGTTACGCTCGCGAAACCTTAGCAGAACGCCAAGCAACTTGTTTGCCAAATCCGGTCCTAGCAATACGTTCTTATTTAGCGAGGTGTTCTTACATTCAGCGGCACAATCGAAGACGACTCTAAGCTTGTCGGGCTTGTTAGGATTAGAAACAGCATGGTGGGGCAGATACCATAATTTCCCTTCTTCCGTATTGCAGGTTGATGGAATACATTCAGCGTAGCCTTTATCAAATAGTTTGTTGACCTCTTCAGTATATCTCTTGTGTAGATCAGTATCTTTAGATAGGCGTTTCTTCAGGTAAAGAAGCCGTTTCAATGCCAATGATTTGTTGTCTGGTAAGTTGGGACATTCGTCAGTAAACGGAATGCTGAGCTCATAATGTCCTTCCTTTAGCTTAATGGTGTCATTCCATACTTTCAAAACTCTCCTATCGTCGACCGACAACTCTGGCACGCTCCCTGCTAAGACCTGGCCTGTATCAATCGACCAAAACCGTTCCACTCTCGCCTCCAGACTAATGTCGGAATCTGACTTGCCATAGACAAAATGACATGCTGATGCCATATGCAGGTCCTCACTAATGTTACCAAGCGGGCTATTAATAGTCCATCCAAGCACTGTCTTTATAGCGTAAGGCTCTCCATCCTTGCCGCGGCGTACTTCAATAGGCATCAATCCTTTGGGAACATCTTGACCGATGAGCAGACTTACATTTTGCCTGTGTGGCACTGAGACGTCATTCAAGTGGTTCCACCTATACACATCCGCCGATGTTGCTACACTGCCTTGTAATTCCGGAAAGTCATTGAAGGCGTAAACTTTTGGTAAACAGAGTATCTCGCGACATTTACGTTTGCCCACAGTGCTCATTACCTCTAGACATACTTCTTCTACCAGCATGTCCTTGCCGTCATTAAGAGTTTTCAAATTGAGAGAAGCAGGTTGACCACTAATTCCAAGCTGGTTCACCAGTTCAACTGAACAGAAAGTCTTGTTGCTGCCAGGATCCAATAATGCATTGGTTCTTACAAAGTCGCTTTGGCCTTTACCTCGAACAAGGACAGTTACAATAGGAAGTGACACTTTCGAGGTTCCATTTTCGAGCCCTCCGCATGCGCTACTGTTAGCTTCTACCTTATTTTCAGAAGTCGGTAACATGTTGACATAATGTTGAGATTGTGTTTCTGACTTTTGTGACCCGTCCTTTTTCACCAGAAATGAGGTATGAAGCAACTTTGAGTGTCTCATCTTACAATTGTCTATATTACACTTGGATGATTGTTTGCAGAACTTGGCAGAGTGGTTGCTATAGTTCAGACAGTTAAAACACAGTTTATGTTCCTTCACAACGTCTAGCCGTTTTGCTGGTGTCATGTCAAGAAACCTTTTGCAGGTGCTCATCTGATGATTACCACTGCATATAAAACAGTTATATTCCTTCGTGCCAGAATCAGTTGACTTGTCGGTTGTTTTCGAAGACTTGTCAGTGCTCTGCACACTAAAACTAGTACTTTCCCGTTTTGTGGGTTTCGATTTTGACTTTGTGTCCTTACACTCTTTCTATTCAACAACTCCAAACACTGGATCAAAAAGTTCCTTAGCAAATGTTTCTAGAAAGGAGGTAAACTTGACGATGTGCCGGTATTTCCCTGTAATCTCCACCGTTCGCTGTGCTTCCTTACGCCATCTTCCTTGAATGTATAACGGTAATCGCGAAACAAGTTTCACCATACGACAACGAGAATCTATTTCCTCAAGCATGTCCATAGCCCTTAGTGCCTCCACACATGCTTTAACATCATCAGCCAGATCGCGGACTCCCTGAGGATTGTTTGGTCGGATAGGATCTCCTTCAGTTATTTGCTTTATCCAGGCTTCGGCCACCATGAAGTTGTTCCCGAACCGTTCCTTTAGCAGTTTTCTGGCTTGCTTGTAGCCTTCGTTAGGTTTCATCATTAAACATGGCTTGATAACTTGAGCAGCTTTTCCAGTACAATATTCGAACAGTCTGTTCAACTTTACACCATCTCCGACCCTAGACAGCCCAACACTTGCGTCAAAGGAGTTTATGAACACCCAATAGTCCAATGGATTACCATCAAATGTTACAATGCTGGCCTTAGGTAGACTCACAGCATCAAGCAATCGTAATTCGTATTCGCTTTGCTGTTGAATTTCTACACTTTGTCTCAAGTCTTGAGGTCTCATTCCATCCGATGTCCGATCGTAATGACTTCCTTGTTGAACAGTTGAGCTAGTGCTAAAGCCTTGAGGCTGGGCTCCGCCAGATGTCTGATCGCAATAACTTTCCTGGACGTGGCGCGTTTCCGGGTAGAATGTCGGTGCGGAAGGGTTGAGCATATTTGATTCGGCGATATCTGGCTTAACGGCAAAGTATTCCGTACCTAGGCTGTCGCATGATTTCGCGTACTTGGATAATGCGTTTCTCTCTGCGTTGGCAGCTTGAATATCGGCTTGGAGTTTAAGTCTTTTCATTTTCTGCTCAACCTGAAACTGTTGATATTCTAGATCCATTTCTGCGTTGATAAACTCAGCCTTCGCCTCAAGCATGGCTTGTTTTGCTGCGGCCTTTGCTAGGGCACTAGATGCAGATGAAGCCTTCGAACGTTTTGAAGATACTTTAGAAACACTATCCTCAGGTTTTACTAGGTCATTAGTTTCCATATGTTCGCGATGCGCTATTATCTGGAATTTTGCGTGTGTGCCCTGGACCTTTTGTAGCACTTCAGCAAACTGTCTCTCACTCGAATCTACCTTTTCCTTATCATGATCAACCGCCATGTTCACAAATTGAAGGTGTATGTTTTCGAATTTGTTGAATGCATCTTGTAGACTATCCAAATGACCATCTAGAGATACTAAGTCAATATCACTGTTATTTATTGACAAGTCAAATTTATGCAGTTTACGAGTAACTGAACCAGCATATCCAGCACGAGAATTGTACAGATGTAAAAGCTGTTCGCGTATATGATCATCAGAATTTATCTTAGTGTTAGGTACCCTTTGCCTACCCGATTCTGTGTCACGAGGGTTATCTCCCTTAGATTTTGTTTCCATAGCCATAGCACACACTGTTACGAATAGTAATCAGTGCTAGTATTTGTATTAACAGTTCAATTCTATGTGAGTGGGGGAATCCTATATCTCACTGACGAGCGTGCTTACATATGATTCAACATACCAGTTCATTCAAAATAAATGTCATTCATTGTTCATGTTTCACATTATTTTTCATCACTACGTAGGCGTAGGTCATGAAGGTTATTTGTACAGATGTGGTGGACCATTAGTCGCCAGTGATTACACAGCATACACATATATATATATAACGCACAAGGTATGTAACGCTAAAAGCACACATTTATTGAACAGTTCGCCGTAACATTCCAGGTAGTACATACCGCAGGCTGCCAACAATGCTTGGCCAATACCGACATCAATATTCAAATATAACGAGCCTACCTGTGTTACTTCATTACTAGATGTTATCAACAGTTTGTGCCTTATAGGTACAAATAACCTGTGCACCAACGATTATGTTCCATAGTTAGGAAGCTTATCAAACTCCATCTTTACTCTTCTCAGCGTTGTTTTCCTGTTACGCCATGCCGTCCATCCCATAATATTCACACGTCACTACCCCGCGGCGTTACTACCCGACCGCGGGACGAAACGTTTTTACTAATCACCGACCAGCATGGTACATTGAACTTTGAACTTGCGTATGAAAATATTCGACTTTTTTAACCGGCTTTGAATTTTACTAAATAGAATTACCGTTACAAACATTTTTAAAATCGGAAACGGGAAAAAATAACACGTGCAGTGCTTTTCAATTTTTTTGTTAAAAATGATGGATGTCAAATGTAAACATTACCTCTGTGTCTGTGTTCGTCCTGCGATCGCGAGTCTTTGGGGTGGACCGTCGGGCGTGAGACCCTTTGACAGAGGTCAGTTATAAACATATCCTCTTGTCTTTGTTCTTTGAGAATTTAATCGTGTGTATTATAAAGATGCACCGCTAGTAATCCCACGTGTTGACTGTTACGCGTCACCAAACAAATACATTGTATCCCATCGAACACAAGTGAAGTTGTTCCATCTATCGATGGCGAAGGATCTAAGCGTAGATTACATAATCACGTGGCTCCCAAGGATTTAATATCGTCAAGTCAGACGACAATCTCAAACAAATTTAGCTACTTGAACAGCGGTGTTTTGAAAACTTCGGCAAACTCCAGCCTCGCCTCGCTGCACAATAGCCTAACGGTCACCGAGTTCACACATGTAACCGAGTACAAAAAACTTTGTTATTAAGCTATATATAACTTTTAGCAAAATTGAATTATATATTTATAGTTCTGATCTGATTAAATCAAATTATCTCTGAAATTTACTTGTCATGTTTATTTTTACACTAAAATATTGAACTTTTTTGTCGTCGCGGATCAATAATTCTATCTTACGTGAAGAGTCTTCATTCGCTGTTCAATTGAGTAAGCTCCTCCCACTTTTGACCAACTTTTATTGAATAATTACGTCACTTTCAAATGACGATTTTATTTCATAAACTATAAATAAAAAGTCTTGTGAGCGTTAGCGCCCCATATTGAATATATTCTTAGAGGAATTGCTCCATACAAGACATGGTTAATATAAAACGAAATTCAATCAAATCCTATATGTAAGGGTAGATTTCGCAGGAAAAAAATATTTCATAGCCCCATCTATTTATGTTATGGGAGCAATGTAATATCTCGGTGGTGTACGGTTCATAGCTGATATCTTATTTGGTGGGTGTACGGCTCATAGCAAATGAGGTGTACGGCTCATAGTGACCTCAATATCGCTAATTATCATTAAGATAATAAATAAGTTGTAAAATTGTATAAAAAAATGTTTGTCTGATGATATATATACAAATCTTTTTCGTCAGATGACATATAACGTCAGCGAATATTAGAACAAATTTCCCGACAATACGTACATCTATATATATAGATACGTCGCCACTCTGGATAGTCAAAGATAGGAATGTTGAGAAAATTGAAAAAAATTTGTTTAAACATATTTTATTGTCAATTCAATACACACAAAAGAAATCAGGCAAAAAGTTATTACAACTTTAAAAAGCCTTCTCGTAACATACAAAGACGAAAGAAGAGACAATAGGTATTGACAATGACATTAAATACATTTTTTTATAAAACCTAAATCTTTTGCAGGACTTTATAAATTGATGCACGTGTCTGAAAATACTTTGGATTATATGACCAGAGTATAGCAAGCTAACCGCGTAGTGAAATTTTCAAATTTATATCAACATTCAGGTTTCTTAAGTTATCTTATAAAATAATTCTGCCATTCAAATATTTATTACATTGGAAAAAATTCACTCTTACACTTATGACCACAGAAACAATTTAGACTGTTGATGAGGTTTTGCACGAAACAAGTTTAACTGACTGCACCGATGTCTTAAATTTGCATGCACAACATTTGTATTCGTGTCACCAAAAAATGTAGTAGGCTGGATCTTTTTCATCATAATTACATGACATATATATATTTTTTTAAATTGCTAAGGAAGATAATAGTCAAGTCGCTTCATCCAAGTCATTCAACATATATGCAGAGAAGAATGTATAAAAGAAGATTTAGTTAGAAAAAGTCTGTGAAGAGGAATTCCATAATTGCTGTTAGTTCTTAAATCATAGTTATAAGCATCAGCGACTTTTGGACAAAGAAAATGAATGGAGATAGTTTGGTGCTTTATTATTCTCGATTTTGTAGCCTTACTGTAAGTTTTTATCATGTGCGTCTTGAGAAAGTTTTCTCAAGGACCGGTTCGGGTGGCCGAATGGATT